>NW_021235454.1:0-515 GCF_002162155.2 Triticum dicoccoides | reverse complement strand
TTACAGCCTATGCCAATACCCGAATGGAAGTGGGACAAACTTGGTATGGACTTTATTACCGGATTACCCAGAACCAAGGCAGGATATGATTCAATATGGGTAGTTGTGGATCGATTGACTAAAGTAGCTCACTTCATCCCGGTGAAAACAACGTATACAAGTGCAAAGTTGGCCAAAATATATATGACCAGGATCGTATGTTTACATGGAGTTTCGAGGAGCATCGTATCAGATAGAGGAACCCAGTTTACTTCAAAGTTTTGGCATCAGCTACACCAGACTTTGGGTACCCGATTGGAGTTCGGTATCGCTTTTCACCCGCAGACAGATGGGCAGACAGAGAGAGTCAATCAGATTCTGGAGGACATGTTGAGAGCCTGTGCGCTAGATTATGGATCTAGTTGGGATGACAATTTGCCGTACGCAGAGTTTTCTTATAACAACAGCTACCAGGCCAGTTTGAAGATGGCACCATTCGAAGCTCTGTATGGACGCAGACGTAGAACGCCCTTGAC
>NW_021235453.1:0-925 GCF_002162155.2 Triticum dicoccoides | reverse complement strand
TGCAAAAACTGGCAATTGATATAGTTTCAAATCCTTATGATAGAAGAGATGTCACTTATTACATGATAAGAAAAACAATGCTTATGCAAAGTTAATCATTGTAAATTTTTAATCTCATCGACATTATGTGATGTGAGAATAATTTCGAGATGTTATTCGTCTCCATTGTACTACTGTATGGAAATCTATTGAACTTTCCAGTTCAGCTTTCTTAGCTTCACTTTGCAAAGTCAAGTTTGTACTACTTTTTTGTTATTTGTATCTTCAATTTGTTTTCAGTCAACGGTGTTATGTCGCATGGAAGGGATGCATAGCTTGAATGACAACTTTGCTGGAATGTCTCTAATTAATGAATACCATTGTATGAATCGCTATTTTCTTGTTGATGAAGCCATACAAACATTGCAACTTTAATGTCCTTGATAATATTGCTACTAGAACAATTATTTTAATATTGCATGTAAAAGCTATAACTTCATGTATATTCCTATATATACATAACTTGCAGATTATTGGTACATACATCTACAAGTCGTAATTAAATGTGTCTTTTTTAAGTCCTTAGGAAATTTACCTATGCCTATATGAAACCGGTAACAACTACTTAGTGCGTGCTTATAGATTTTTTTTCTTCAAATAGAGAACCATGCTAGGGAGACCATAAAAATATATAAACATAAATTGTGAAATGGGTTCATCATAAAGAAATACATTTAGTGCAAAACACATAATATGTAGGTACGTACATGATTCATGTCAAACATATATATATTCAAATGTCAACAAGAAAACCAAATATATCTAAGATAATATTATGTTTGAAAATGGATTTTATTTGTATATGCCACCAAATTTTGTCCCAACTTTCTCCAGACATCCCCAACTTTGTATGGATGACATCCAGATGATTGAGTAATAAAAAAAA
>NW_021235452.1:0-1371 GCF_002162155.2 Triticum dicoccoides | reverse complement strand
GGGGGGGGGGGATTTTAGTTGTAGCAATGCAAATTGTTGTTCCCACTCTAATATCATTTGGAACCAGCAAGGCTAGATCCATGTCTTCACTAAAATTTCATACTCTTATTCTAAAAAAGACCAAACTTTCATATTGTTGACAGAAACTATTAAAAATATTGAAGCTTACCCCTAATCTTTGTGTCAGGTTGGACCAAGGCCCCTTTTGATATAGACCTTGAAGGCCATATGTCACCAATTCCTCATGTACGATATTTAGTCCACTAGGAATATACTGCTCCTAGATATTATTACGGAATAACCACGCGAGAGACTAGAGTAGCTTAATAAATTGTCCGTGATTATATTTTTTATCCAACTAGCAAAGTGGCCCGCTCGATGCGCGGGCTAGAATTTTACAAATGCAATTTAAGTTGATCGTTGGAGATTTTTTCTGCGAGTGTAAATTTTTTTTATTACTCAATCATCTGGATGTCATCCATACAAAGTTGGGGATGTCTGGAGAAAGTTGGGACAAAATTTGGTGGCATATACAAATAAAATCCATTTTCAAACATAATATTATCTTAGATATATTTGGTTTTCTTGTTGACATTTGAATATATATATGTTTGACATGAATCATGTACGTACCTACATATTATGTGTTTTGCACTAAATGTATTTCTTTATGATGAACCCATTTCACAATTTATGTTTATATATTTTTATGGTCTCCCTAGCATGGTTCTCTATTTGAAGAAAAAAAATCTATAAGCACGCACTAAGTAGTTGTTACCGGTTTCATATAGGCATAGGTAAATTTCCTAAGGACTTAAAAAAGACACATTTAATTACGACTTGTAGATGTATGTACCAATAATCTGCAAGTTATGTATATATAGGAATATACATGAAGTTATAGCTTTTACATGCAATATTAAAATAATTGTTCTAGTAGCAATATTATCAAGGACATTAAAGTTGCAATGTTTGTATGGCTTCATCAACAAGAAAATAGCGATTCATACAATGGTATTCATTAATTAGAGACATTCCAGCAAAGTTGTCATTCAAGCTATGCATCCCTTCCATGCGACATAACACCGTTGACTGAAAACAAATTGAAGATACAAATAACAAAAAAGTAGTACAAACTTGACTTTGCAAAGTGAAGCTAAGAAAGCTGAACTGGAAAGTTCAATAGATTTCCATACAGTAGTACAATGGAGACGAATAACATCTCGAAATTATTCTCACATCACATAATGTCGATGAGATTAAAAATTTACAATGATTAACTTTGCATAAGCATTGTTTTTCTTATCATGTAATAAGTGACATCTCTTCTATCATAAGGATTTGAAACTATATCAATTGCCAGTTTTTGCA
>NW_021235451.1:0-388 GCF_002162155.2 Triticum dicoccoides | reverse complement strand
AAGATCCGTTTTCACCATTAAATCCCTCGCGACAAGATCTTCGAAACTAGATATCATATCAATATATTTCGATGATTTTTTGGGTTAAAAGTTGTCATGTCTATTGCACATGAATTGCCATGATGTTTATACTAAAGTTGCCATGTTATGTTTCAGCTATTTTCTTCTATATTAAAAAGTAAAATTTGACATATTATAAAATGGAGAATTAAGAAACTAGACTTGCCATGCACCATAAACTAAAATTGCCATGATACATGCACTTAAAATTGCCATGGTTCATAAAAAAATATTTTCATGGTCAAAATACTGGAATTGCCATCATCAAAAACTAAAATTGTCATGATCTACAAACTAAAATTGCCACATGGCAACTTTAGTTTAAGCA
>NW_021235450.1:0-448 GCF_002162155.2 Triticum dicoccoides | reverse complement strand
AAAATCCTTTCCCTCTGGTTTCGATGTTCCTTTATGCCAGCTCAATCACACTAATTGTTGAGTTGAGGTATTCTATTGCCTTGACATTTATGTTGGAATAATTATTATGACCCTAGGTGTTTTAGGGAGTCACCTAGAAATCTAGCAACGTTTTGTGTTCTCAGTGTGAAGATTCTGGCCATCACTCTCGAAAGCATCTCGTGATGCTACTTAGTAGTAGGTATTCTACTCCTGGGTTCTTGAACCCGAGATTCACTCTACCTACTTCATGTTGATAGTGTTGCTAGTTCCCTTAGGATATTAGTAACCTTTGCGATAGTCCTTGAAGTCCGTGGTATCTTCTTCTTCCAAATACTATGAACCGCTTATGGCAGATGTTTATTGGATCAAAAAAATTCACAATTAGAGTACTCTTGAGGAGTTCTCCATTCATAAATCGTGACTCTGC
>NW_021235449.1:0-1146 GCF_002162155.2 Triticum dicoccoides | reverse complement strand
GAGATTCTTGTTTAGTGGGGGTGAGTTGTCACATCCCTAGCTTCTGGCATTGCTCTAGGTTAGCTTCATGTGTGCATCATGTCTATATTTTTGAAAACTTGAATTGAGGAATATTGGAAGCCTCAAAACCCTAAATAAAAGAAGGGCAAGCACCCTTTAAAATTGCATTCTGTGAATCCAAAATGCCCTAAAAATAGTTTTGTGAATTTTGGCAAGAGTTATATATCAAACCAAAATTCTGGAATATTTTTAAGGAATTATTTGGTCTCTGAATTTAAATCAATAATCTATTTGAATTTGGGGATATATTCATAATATATAATGAATATATTTGCAAATGCTTTGAAATGTTTTATGTACTTTTGGAATAGTCCAGAGAGGTAACATAAAATATTTCAGAATGTTTTGGCACTGTAAGAAATTATTTTGAATTTGAAAACAGTGGCAAAATAAAATAAAGAGGGAAACAGAACAGGAAAAAATAAAAAGAGAGAAGGAAGTACCTGGCCTCACCCGTGCAGCCCAGCCGGCCCAGCTCCTCCAGCGGCCCAGCCCACCTGGCCCCCTTCTCCTGTCTTCTTCCCGTGCCAGCGCACGAAGCAGCTGCGTGCTGGACGCACGCGCGCCGATGCCGGCCACCTCCTGCTTCGCCGTGGCAGCCTCCCCGACCCCCTCGCGACGCCACGGAGATCGACCTCGCCGCCCCGCTCAGCTCCGGCCTTCCCCGAGCTCGTCGTCCGCACCGTTGCAACCGTCGTAAGCCTCTCCCTCGAACCCCCCTCTCTATTGTCCTGTTTTCACACCGTGGCTCCTAGTTCACCGACGACCGAAGCCGCCGCCGCCATGGACGTTGAGCCACGCGCTCCCGAGCTTCGCTTACCCGCCCAATGGCACAGACGTGCTCCTGGTGACCCCACGACGCCGTCCATGCCCTTGGTTGAGCTCCTTGTGCTCTGCCTCGCCGCGCCCGTGCAAACCCGAGCTCCGGCCGCCGCCAAACACATCGCCGGCGCCTTTTCCGGCGACCCCGAACCCAACTACCTGCACCACTCGCCGCGGCCCACTCCCAGCTATCCATAGAGCCCAACGGCGCCCCGAACGGTGCCCTGTACGTGAAACCCGCACCTGCACCGCCGCGTTTAGCCT
>NW_021235448.1:0-3560 GCF_002162155.2 Triticum dicoccoides | reverse complement strand
TGCAGGATATGCGCCTTCATCTTGGGCCACGCAAACAAACGCCGGATGCGACGGTACGTCACAGGAAATCAGGAATGCCCCCCCCCCATCGGGCTGTCGTGGAAAGCACCAATGATGCATTGTTGTATCTGCGTGCCTCCTCCCAGCCAAATTCTGCCACGGAAATGGATGATCCCTTTCTCCAGAGAAAAAACGGCCTTTCGGGTCCTTCTGAAGTGTCAGCTGTTCAAGGAGACGAGAGGCATGTGGATTGTTGTTGTAAATGTTGACGACATCTTCGAGCCAAGCTGGTATGCAATAAGTAATGATGTTCAGAGAATCAGTTGAGTTCGCCCTCGATAGAGCATCTGCTCCTGTGTTCTCGACGCCCTTCTTGTATCTGATGCGATATCGCAGGCCGAGGAGTTAGGTAAAAGCCTTCTGCTGTCATGGAGTGGTTAGCCTCTGTTCCTCCAGGTGAATCAGGCTTTTCTGATCGGTGAGAATGACGAACTCAGCATGCTGGAGGTAGGGATGCCATTGATCCACCGCTACTACTATAGCGAGATATTCCTTCTCATAAGTGGAAAGGCCTTGATACCGCTGGCTGAGTGCCTTGCTCGTGAATACTATAGGATGCCCTTGCTGTTGCAAAATTGCCCCAATGCCGCAGTCGCTAGCGTCTGTCTCAATGACGAATGGCTGTTTGAAATTGGGCAGTGCCAGGACCGGAGCTGAGATAAGTTGTTTCTTCATAACTTGGAAGGTTGTTTCCGTGGTAGATGTTCACTGGAATGGTACTCCCTTCTTCAGCAGGTTGAACAAGGGACGTGCGATGACACCAAAGTTTCTGACGAATCGCCTATAGTAGCCTGCGAGCCCTAAGAAGCTGTGAACTCCTTTGACATCTGTCGGTGCCTGCCAGTCCTTCACGGCTGCAATCTTGGAGGGGTCGGTGGACATGCCCTGTGCACTAATGGTGTGGCCCAGGTACAAGATTTGCCGTTGACCGAAGACACACTTGCTCATCTTAGCTTTCCAGCAGTCCTTTCTCAGCAGCGCCAGCACTTACCGCAGGTATTTAGCATGTTCCTCTAATGAGAAGCTGAAAACCAGGATGTCGTCGAAGAAGGACAATACGCAGACTCGGTTAACTGGCTTGAGTGTTGTGGTCACTGCTCCCAAGAATGTGGCTGGTGCGCCTGCGGGTCCGAATGAAACCATTCTGAATTCAAAGTGTCCTTGGTGCGTCTGAAACGCGGTCTTGCATTCCTCCCCTGGTGCCAGACGGATTTGGTGGTAACCTGCACGGAGATAAAATTTGGAGAACCACTTTGCGCCGTGAAATTCATCCAAGAGTTCCTCGATGATGGGCACGGGGTACTTGGCCCCACTGTAAGCGCATTGAGCTGTCTGTAATCGATACAGAGTCGCCACGTGCCATCTTTCTTTTTGACCAAAATGACTGGGGAAGAAAAGGGGCTGGTGCTTCGCTGAATAACTCCTGATCTCAGTAGTTCTTCCACTTGGTTTTAAATCTCCGTCTTGTGTTCTGGCTTGTGACGGTACGGCCGGATGTTAACAGGCTGGGCTCCAGGAATAAGAGGTATCTGGTGATCGCATGCACGTCTTGGAGGGAGGCCTCTTGGCTCGGTGAAAACATCTGGAAACTCATCGAGGACGCGCTGGATGCAATCAGGAACTGGTGTTGAAGATGCTGGCGCAGGCACGACCATGCACAGATGCACCACATGCGAGATAGCGCCTCGGCCGCAGAGTCCTTGCAGCTGAATTGCGTTGATTGACTCGCAAGTTGTTGCAGACGCGTCGTGGCCGGCCACGCGAAGTGGGCCGGCTGGTGTAGGAATCTCAATGAAGTGAGCGCGCTAGTCTACGACCATGGGACTGTGCTCCTCGAGCCAATCCATGCCCAAGATGGCATGGTCGGTACCCAAAGCGAGAACCTTCAAGTCGGTGAAGAACTCCTGGCCTTGAGAATACCAGGAGCAGTTGGGGACGAAAGCGGAGCAAGTGAGCTCGCTGCCATCTGCGACGTAGACGCGACCGGGCCTTGGTAGAGGTTGGACACCGGTGAGTGTCGCAGCCAGACGCTCGTCGACGAACGAGTTGGAGCTGCCGGAATCCACCAGGAGTAGCACTTCGTGCCCTTGAATCCATGCGCGTAGATGGAATGCCTTCGGGGACACCCCTCCTGTGATCGCAGATAGGGAGATGGCCATGTCGGAGTCGTCAGCATTGCTTGGTGGTGGCACTTGCGTGTCGATGATGTTGTCGAGGCCGAACAAGTCGAGCAGCTCCTCGACGACATGTAGCTGCACTGAAGTGGGGCATGTGTGGTCCTGGCCCCACCTCTCGCCGCACTTGAAGCAGAGGCCTTGGGCTCGCCTGTAATCCCGGAGTGTCTTCAGCTTGGATGCATCGGCACGGGTGGCGTCGATACCGCGGCGATCGGCCGCAGGTGCCGCTGGTACCGTGCGCGCTGGAGGTAGCGGCAGCGGCATAGGTGTGCCCGGCCTTGGTGTCGTGTCTGGTGGCCGCGGCAATGTGCTGAAAGCCCCGTCCACCACTTCTTCTTGCAGCAACGCCAGAGCACAAGCTATGTCTAGATCGGGGGGGCTCTGTACGAGCACCACCGCGTGGATATCCTTCCGCAAGCCCTCGACAAAACGAGTCAAAAAGTAGAATGGGTGAATAGTATCCGAATAAGATGAGAGGTGATTTATAATTAACTCAAATTGCTCAATGTAATTAGCGACTGTAAAAGTTTTGCGGATAGTGTAGAATTGTCGAATCAGCGTTTGATGCCGGTCACGCCCAAAGCAGGTACAAAGCAAACTGGTAAATGATTCCCAATTGAAATCAGCAAGTCGTTTTTGAATTGACTGTAACCACGCCGATGCTGAACCAGAAAAATTCAGCGCAGCCATCGGCACCCAAAAGGACTGTGAGATTACGAACATCTAAAAATACTACTCGCATAGTGTTTTCCACAGGTTCGGGTTGTCGCCCGTAAACTGCGGGAACGAGATGGATGGGTGGGTTTGCCCCAACCCGGAGAGAAGTTGACTGGCGTGCGCAAACGGAGACAGAGAAGAAGGGGACGCCGTCAAGGCGTTGTACTGACCCATTGCCGGGGTTGGCGGCGGGGTCTGGAAGGACGCCGCCGCGGACCCCCATGGAAGATGAAGCAGGCCGTGGCTCACTGGCCCGTGTGGAACATCGACTGCGCCAGATCCGGCCCCCATGTGGGCGCCGATCGTCGCAGGTGGGGCATGGTTCGGTGCGGCTGCCCGCGTCTCCTCGCCCTCCATGGTCGACGGCGACTGTGCCCGTTGAAGCACCGCCACCGCATCACCAAGATCGGCGACCCGCTTCTCCAGATTGGGCCGCCATGCGACAAGCTCGTCGATCTTGGCCGTCGAGAGCTGTATCTCCGCGATTGCCTTGGATTGGGCCTTCATGTTGGTGTCGACGTAGTCGAGGAATGCCTGGATCGATGGATCCATGGCAGTTAGTAGAGAACGCACTTGTTGCACGCGACGGGTTTCGATGAGCTGGTC
>NW_021235447.1:0-696 GCF_002162155.2 Triticum dicoccoides | reverse complement strand
GCTTCACGGCAATTGCACCCACATGAGGAGAATTATCCTACTCATGATCTAGAGCTTGCAGCCGTAGTCTATGCACTTAAGACCTGGCGACATTACCTTCTCGGTAACCGTTGCGAAATATTCACTGATCACCAAAGTCTGAAGTACATTTTCACCCAACCGGATCTGAATCTCAGGCAAAGACGTTGGGTTGAATTGATCACAGACTTCGACTTAGGAATAACCTACACCCCAGGGAAAGCCAACGTCATGGCTGATGCGCTAAGTCGTAAATCTTATTGTAACAACCTGATGTTACAACAAAGTCAACCGCTTCTCCATGAGGAATTTCGGAAGCTAAACCTTCACATTGTTCCTCAAGGTTTTCTTTCCACCTTGGTGGCGAAACCTACTCTTACGGATCAAATCATCGCTGCCCAAAAACGAGATAAGGGAATATCTAAAATCAAAGAGAACATTGCTAGCGGAGGTGCTAGTTGTTTCTCTACAAATGATCATGGTGTTGTGTACTTTGAGAACCGTCTAGTGGTTCCCAAGAACCAGCATCTACGGCAGCTGATCCTTAAGGAGGCTCATGAATCCCCTCTCACCATTCATCCCGGTAGTACTAAGATGTATCAGGACCTACGCCAGAGGTTCTGGTGGACTAGGATGAAGAGAGAAATTGCTCAGTATATTGCAAATTGCGATGTCTGT
>NW_021235446.1:0-2246 GCF_002162155.2 Triticum dicoccoides | reverse complement strand
AACTTGCTTGACCGATTCAGGTGGAGTCCAGTTAAGGACGGCTTGAACTCGCTCGGGGTTGACAGCAATACCTTTACCAGATATTACATGACCCAGATAGGTCACTTCTGACAACCAGAATTCACATTTAGAAAATTTGGCATAAAGGCGATGCTCTCGAAGTTTCTGCAACACCAGCCTTAGATGTTCGGCATGTTCTTCCTCGTTCTTGGAGTAGATGAGTATATCATCGAGGTAAACCACGACGAATTTATCCAAATACTCCATGAAGATTGAGTTCATTAACCGAGAAAAGGTGGCTGGAGCGTTGGTTAATCCGAAGGACATGACGGTGTACTCGTATTGGCCATAACGAGTGACAAAGGCCGTTTTAGGAATGTCCCCGTTCCTGATTTTGATTTGATGGTAGCCCAACCTCAAATCCATTTTGGAGAAGATTGAGGATCCAGCGAGCTGATCGTACAGGTCGTTGATCCTGGGAAGTGGATATTTGTTCTTGATTGTGACCAAATTAACAGGTCGGTAATCTACAACCATCCGGTCCGTACCATCCTTCTTCTTGACGAATAGGACGGGGCAAGCCCATGGAGATGAGCTAGGTCGGATGAAACCCTTTTTCAAGGACTCATCGAGTTGTTTCTTAAGCTCGGCTAGTTCTAGGGGTGCCATCTTATAAGGTCTTCTAGCAATCGGAACGGTTCCTGGAATGAGGTCTATTACAAACTCAACATCCCTGTCAGGTGGAACACCTGGCAATTCGTCTGGAAAGACATCCGGGAAGTCACGGACTACCGGGACGTCCTCAAGGTCTGGCAAAGGGCTGGCGTTAAGAGAATATAATTGTCGCTTGGCTATTCGGGTCAAGACGTGGACTATCTTCCCCGAAGGATGGGTGAGTTGAACAGTCCTAGAGAAGCAATCGATTTGGGCATGATGAGCTGACATCCAGTCCATACCCAGAATGATATTAATATCTGAAGATTTAAGGGCTATCAAAGACGCAAGGAAAACAAGTCTGTCGACTTGAATTTCATTTCCATAGCTTACCCTAGAGGTCTGCCATCTAGACCCAGGGGTAGAGATTTCCATAGTGGATGGCATGTCACAGAATGCAACGTTATGCAAACGAGCATAACTTTCTGATATAAAAGAATGAGAGGCTCCTGTATCGAAAAGAACAGATGCCGGGTGGTAGTTAACAAGAAGAGTACCGAGAACGACGTTGGGATCCTCTTGAGCTTCTTCGGCAGAGATACAGTTGACATGGCCACGTGAAGCGGTGACCGGCTTGGCGTGGAACACTTTCCCTGTCGGCTTGCCACGGCCAACAGCTTTAGCAGATTGATTTGGGTTGGTCTGGGGGCATTCACGCATATAGTGGCCAGATTCCCACACTTGAAACAAGTCACGGAACTGGTACGTGGAGGAGCATTGTTAGTTGAACCCCCATAGGGCTTGGCTGGAGCAGACTGTTGAACAGGGCGAGGCGCCTGGAAGGATGGCCTCGGTGTGAACCTGGGTGGCAGGGCGGTGTTGGGTACCCACACGCGGCGCTTCTGAGGACCAGCACCGGATGAGGAACCCATGTCACGGCCATGCTTGCGTGTTGCGTCATAGTCAGTCTGACCAGTTTCAGCACTGATGGCTTTGTTGACAAGTTTCGAAAAAGATGTGCACTCATGCAGACGGAGGTCACGGCGAAGCTCAGGACTAAGGCCCTTACGGAACCTTGCTTGCTTCTTGGCGTCAGAAGACACTTCCTCAGTTGCATATCGGGAGAGATTACCAAACTCCCTGCTATAGGCATCCACAGAAAGTCGTCCTTGGGTGAAACTGCAAAATTCTTCACGTTTACGGTCCATGAGACCCTCCGGAATGTGATGTTCACGGAAAGCCTCGCTGAATTCAGCCCAAGTAGTGACATGGCCCGCTGGGCGCATAGCTCCATAATTCTCCCACCATAGACTGGCGGGGCCTTCAAGATGATATGCAGCAAAGGTGACCTTGTCAGCCTCCGCTACCAGCGCGGAACGCAGTTTATGAGAGATACTGCGAAGCCAGTCATCAGCGTCGAGAGGCTCGACGGAGTGGTGGAACGTGGGTGGATGCAATTTGATAAAATCACTGAGTGACACCACGTTAGCCCTCTGATGGTGTGCTGTATTCTGTTCAATACGCTCCAACAAACGGTTTGTCTCCCGCTTGTTTCTCTCAGCTTCCATCATAACCTCGGCTAGTGAAGGAGG
>NW_021235445.1:0-499 GCF_002162155.2 Triticum dicoccoides | reverse complement strand
TCGTCGTCGTATCCCCGCCCCAGCTCGGCCATGGCTGGCACGAAGCCTTTGCCAACAGCGGTTGTAGCTCTCTCCGCCTGCAGCTGCAGCATCTGGTGCGCCACACCCCCTCTGTACGCGCCGTCGGCGCTCGCCGCAGGGTGCACACTGCACGCACCATCGTCTTCTTCTTCCCTGGGCAACCCAATTCAACGTCTGGTCGTTGTAGCAAAACAGCTTGTCGTTTGTAGCTTTTCGTTCCCGGGTTGCAGCAAAAATGGAGCGCCACTATGTCTCGCCGTACCAATCCCTGACATGTAGCAAAAATAATCACAGGTTCCAGCTGCTACAGATGCTGCTTCCAGCAATTCTTCTACCGGTTGCAACTTTTGTGTTCTCGATTCCAGCAAAAATGACAGCAATGGCGCAGTCCGCTCTCCACCCTAGTAACAAATGTCCTGGCTGGTTCCATCTATTTGTGTCGCTGGTTCCAACTTTTTGCTCTGCCGGTTGTAGCACC
>NW_021235444.1:0-396 GCF_002162155.2 Triticum dicoccoides | reverse complement strand
TTCAAATGGACATCAAATTTGATGATTCAAATTTCTGGTGACTCTATAAATCATGATCTACCTGTTGGTGCAACATGCACATTTTTCCAGAGACTTTTTCCTCACAAACATTTATCCAATCTTGTTTTTCCTATTTCTGTGATGAACTTTAGAAAATCACAGAGAGCCCATTTTTGATCCAAATTCCATGATTCAAAATCCTAGATGTCTATCAGTTCAAAACTTAGTTTTTGAACATTTTTACTAGTACTTTCTATATCACCTCAAATAATGGTCTATTTCTTTGTATATAGCCAACTTTGCAAATTCATAGGAAAATCATCTCAACTCCAAATCCAGTGAAACCAATTCCTAGATGCTTCTAAAATCATCCTTTGTTAAATGGGTGCCTTTGCT
>NW_021235443.1:0-1350 GCF_002162155.2 Triticum dicoccoides | reverse complement strand
CGAACCACCCTAGACCCTAGTTGATGGCTTTAGGTGGTTTCGTCGACCCCGAACCACCAAAACCCAAAATGATGGCTTTAGGTTGTTCCGTCGACCCCGAACCATCAAAACCCAAAATGATGGCTTTAGGACCATTTTGAGCATAGACAACATATCAATCATAAAAAGAACCATTTTTAGCATAGACAACATATCAATCATAAAAAGAACCATTTTTAGCATAGACAACATATCAATCATAAAAAGAACCATCCAAGTTTGCATAATATAATGAGTACTCATCAATAACTCTAGCATATCAATAACTCCAGCATGTCAATAACTCCAGCAACATATCACATGAAGATAGTCCATTCTAGGCATTCACTCATAAGTTGCATCCACATCAACAAAAGCCATATATGGCATTGATTCTTAAAGTACACCACCAAAGCAAAGATGACATTGTATCATAGGATGCAAGAAGACACACATGAAGCATCTAGTTACCACTTGCATAGAAGTACCTCCCCTATCCACTATGTCTACCAGCAGCACCTCTCCCAGCAGCAGATGTGGAGGGAGCAGTAGATGTGGAGGGACCAGATTGTCTTGGGGCAGAGAATGTACCCCTCCCTCACCCAGCACCTCTTGCAGCACCTAGTGCAGCACCTCTCCCAGCACCTCTTCCAGCAGATGCAGCTGCTGCAGCACCTCTCCTAGCACCTGCAGCTGTAGCACTTCTCCCAGCTCCTCTCCCAGCTCCTGCAGCTGCAGCACCTCTCCCCGCTCCTCTCCCATCTCCTGCAGCTGCAGCACCTCTCCCAGCTCCTCTCCCAGCTCCTGCAGCTGCAGCACCTCTCCCAGCTCCTCTCCCAGCACCTCCTGTTCCAGCTGTTGGTGTTGTTGTAGGAGCTGCATGAGAGGTTCTTGCTACTGGTGTAGTAGCAGCACCACCACCATTGGAATTCCTTGTAAGAGGCTTGCATAAACAAGAAGGAAAATGAGTTAGTACTTCAAAAATGGAATGTACAAGAAGGAAAACCACTTATAAGAGGATTACCACATGTTTGTTCTTCCTCAAAGCCAGCTCAGGCTTCAACTGCTTGAGGCAGCTTGTGTACCTATGTCCTTGCAGTCCACAATTGCCACATGTTATAGTCCCCATTCTTGATGTGTCCTTAGGCTTTGGAACTTCAAATTTCCCCTTGATCCTCTTCTCTTTCTTTCTTCCTCTCTTCACTTTAAATGCAGGTGGGTCAATGTCTGGACCAGGGGTCTTTGTCCAGTCATGCTCACCAGGAATTGGATAGATCATTGGTTCATAAGCTGCCACATAAAATTCTTTCTTGAAGAACTTGCTGACATAAT
>NW_021235442.1:0-1599 GCF_002162155.2 Triticum dicoccoides | reverse complement strand
CTACTTGATAGTTTAGTGCACCATGCTTAACAGCTTAGAATCGGGACTTCAAAGACGTTTTGAACGTCATGGACCATATGAGATGTTCCAGGAGTTGAAGTTAATATTTCAAGCAAATACCCGAGTTGAGAGATATGAAGTCTCCAACAAGTTCTATAGCTAAAAGATGGAGGAGAATCGCTCAACTAGTGAGCATGTGCTCAGATTGTCTGGGTACTACAATCGCTTGAATCAAGTGGGAGTTAATCTTCCAGATAAAATAGTGATTGACAGAATTCTCTAGTCACCATCACCAAGTTAGTAGAACTTCGTGATGAACTATAATATGCAAGGGATGACAAAAGTAATTCCCAAGCTCTTCGTGATGCTGAAATCGACGAAGGTAGAAATCAAGAAAAACATCAAGTGTTGATGGTTAACAAGACCACTAGTTTCAATAAAAGGGCAAAGGGAAGAAGGGGAACTTCAAGAAGAACGGCAAGCAAGTTGCTGCTCAAGTGAAGAAGCCCAAGTCTGGTCCTAAGCCTGAGACTAAGTGCTTCTACTACAAAGGGACTGGTCACTAGAAGCGGAACTACCCCAAGTGATTAGAGGATAAGAAGGATGGCAAAGTGAACATAAGTATATTTGATATACATCTTATTGATGTGTACTTTACTAGTGTTTATAGCAACCCCTCAGTATTTGATACTAGTTCAGTTGCTAAGATTAGTAACTCGAAACGGGAGTTGCAGAATAAACAGAGACTAGTTAAGGGTGAAGTGATGATGTGTGTTGGAAGTGGTTCCAAGATTGATATGATCATCATCGCACACTCCCTATAATTTCGGGATTAGTGTTGAACCTAAATAAGTGTTATTTGGTGTTTGCGTTCAGCATGAATATGATTTAATCATGTTTATTGTAATACGGTTATTCATTTAAGTAAAAGAATAAATTGTTGTTCTGTTTACATGAATAAAACCTTATATGGTTACACACCCAATGAAAATAGTTCGTTGGATCTCGATCGTAGTGATACACATAATCATAATATTGAAACCAAAAGATGCAAAGTTGATAATGATAGTGCAACTTATTGGTGGCACTGCCGTTTAGGTCATATTGGTGTAAAGCGCATGAAGAAACTCCATGCTGATGGGCTTTTGGAATCACTTGATTATGAATCAGTTGATGCTTGCGAACCATGCCTCATGGGCAAGATGACTAAGACTCCGTTCTTTGGAACAATGGAGCGAGCAACAGATTTGTTGGAAATCATACATACTGATGTATGTAGTTCGATGAATATTGAGGCTCGCGACAGGTATCATTATTTTCTGATCTTCACAGATGATTTGAGCAGATATGAGTATATCTACTTGATGAAACATAAGTCTGAAACATTTGAAAAGTTCAAAGAATTTCAGAGTGAAGTGAAAAATCATCGTAACAAGAAAATAAAGTTTCTACGATCTGATCGTAGAGAAGAGTATTTGAGTTACGAGTTTGGCCTTCAGTTAAAAACAATGTGAAATAGTTTCACTACTCACGCCACCTGGAACACCACAATGTAATGGTGTGTCCGAACATCATAACCGTACTTTATTAGATATGGTG
>NW_021235441.1:0-710 GCF_002162155.2 Triticum dicoccoides | reverse complement strand
ACCACGACAGAAGATAGAAAGAGAATGAAAGTCATTCCCTATGCCTCAGTCTTAGGTTCTATAAAATATGCCATGCTGTATACCAGATCTATTGTATGCCCTACCACTGAGTTTGGCAAGGGAGTACAATAGTGATCTAGGAGTAGATCACTGGACAGCGGTCAAAATTATCCTTAGTGGAATAAGGATATGTTTCTCGATTATGGACGTGACAAAAAGGTTCATCGTAAAGGGTTACGTCGATGCAAGTTTTTGACACTGATCCAGATGATTCTAAGTCTCAATCTGGATACATATTGAAAGTGGGAGCAATTAGCTAGTATAGCTCCGTGCAGAGCATTGTTGACATAGAAATTCGCAAAATACTTACAGATCTGTATGCGACAGACCTGTTGACTAAAATTATCTCACAAGCAAAACATGATCACACCTTAGTACTCTTTGGGTGTTAATCACATAGCGATGTGAACTAGATTACTGACTCTAGTAAACCCTTTGGGTGTTGATCACATATCGATGTGAACTATGGGTGTTAATCACATGGTGATGTGAACTATTGCTATTAAATCACATGGCGATGTGAACTAGATTATTGACTCTAGTGCAAGTGGGAGACTGAAGGAAATATGCCCTAGAGGCAATAATAAAGTTATTATTTATTTCCTTATTTCATGATAAATGTTTATTATTCATGCTAGAATTGTATTAAC
>NW_021235440.1:0-1074 GCF_002162155.2 Triticum dicoccoides | reverse complement strand
AAATTATCAATCTCACATCTGTCATGGATATCACTCACCCAATCCACGTCTACTAGCATAGCATAGCATAATAAGCAAACGTAGAAGTAACTCCCAAGGTTTCATAAGTAACAGGTAATAGGTACTACCTCTTCTACTTCCCATCCCACAATTTAATTAGATCCTAACAATGCAAGTGTTTGAGGGTTTGATCTAATGCAATAAAACATGGGTTGTAGGAAAGATATGATCAAGTGTTACTTGCCTGCAATGTTGATGAAGATGATTCGCACTCAAAACTCTTGATAGATCTAATCGTCATACTCCGGTCAATCTATCGTAGGCAAGCAATAGTAACCACACAATAAGTACTCATCTAATGCACAGGGAAAAATCAAACAAGAGAACGAACCAGAAAGTTCAACTTAAGAACTTCGGTTGCAAAGAAAGAACGAGCCGAACAAACGACGAAAAACAAACGGCGGAAGAAAACAACTCGGTTCTAGCAAGTTGAATCTAGGTCAAAATTTTACTGTAGCAAAAGCTTGTTCAAGTTGATTAGACGAAACGGCGGTTTCGAGATGAAACTCCAGGCGCTTGAATCACCTGATTCCGATAAACGAGCGAGAAGATAAACTAGAACGAAGATCGGATCTGAGATCGCGATTGCGGAATAAATCCGACGAGAAGAAAAAGAAGAACGGTTATACGAACAGACGTCGTTAACCGGGAAATAATCGGTGATCACGTTCGTTGAGACGAACGGTCTGAAAGAAGAACGAAAACCAATCTAGGGTTTTCGGAAAAGAGATCGAAACGAAAAACCGATCTAGAACACCGGAACGGTTTAGCGAAAAATCGGAAAGAAAACGAATCGGTAGAGAAGAAAAGAATCGGAACGGTTTATAAGAAAAACCGAACCGAGGGAAAGAAGAGACGCGGCGCGGTACCTCCGGCGAACGGCGGCGACGGCGGCATTGACGCAGGGCGGCGGCGGCGCGGTGACGCATGGTGGCGGTGGCGGCACTAGGGCGCGGGGTTGGGCGGCGTTGACGCGGCGGCGATGCACAAGGGCGGCGGCGCGGGTGAGAGGCG
>NW_021235439.1:0-966 GCF_002162155.2 Triticum dicoccoides | reverse complement strand
ATCCATTTATGGACTGGTGCAAGCCTCTCGGAGTTGGAATAAACGCTTTGATAGTGTGATCAAAGCATTTGGTTTTATACAGACTTTCGGAGAAGCCTGTATTTACAAGAAAGTGAGTGGGAGCTCTGTAGCATTTCTGATATTATATGTGGATGACATATTACTAATTGGAAATGATATAGAATTTCTGGATAGCATAAAGGGATACTTGAATAAGAGTTTTTCTATGAAAGACCTCGGTGAAGCTACTTACATATTGGGCATTAAGATCTATAGAGATAGATCAAGACGCTTAATTGGACTTTTACAAAGCACATACCTTGACAAGATTTTGAAGAAGTTCAAAATGGATCAAGCAAAGAAAGGGTTCTTGCCTGTGTTACAAGGTGTGAAGTTGAGTCAGACTCAATGCCCGACCACTGCAGAAGATAGAGAGAAAATGAAAGATGTTCCCTATGCTTCAGCCATAGGCTCTATCATGTATGCAATAATGTGTACCAGACCTGATGTGTGCCTTGCTATAAGTTTAGCAGGGAGGTACCAAAGTAATCCAGGAGTGGATCACTGGACAGCGGTCAAGAACATCCTGAAGTACCTAAAAAGGACTAAGGATATGTTTCTCGTATATGGAGGTGACAAAGAGCTCATCGTAAACGGTTACGTTGATGCAAGCTTTGACACTGATCCGGACGATTCTAAATCGCAAACCGGATACGTGTTTACATTAAACGGTGGAGCTGTTAGTTGGTGCAGTTCTAAACAAAGCGTCGTGGCGGGATCTACATGTGAAGCGGAGTACATAGCTGCTTCGGAAGCAGCAAACGAAGGAGTCTGGATGAAGGAGTTCATATCCGATCTAGGTGTCATACCTAGTGCATCGGGTCCAGTGAAAATCTTTTGTGACAATACTGGTGCAATTGCCTTGGCAAAGGAATCCAGATTTCACAAAAGAACCAAACACATCAA
>NW_021235438.1:0-1346 GCF_002162155.2 Triticum dicoccoides | reverse complement strand
ATCATATGTGAATAGCTTTGAAGCTGGGGAAAAATAACACCTTCTCGAAGAGCTACCAAGTCAACCCACTAGGGTTTAAATCATGGTGCTCGCATTTATTTCTGAATTTATTTCAGGATTTCCGGCGATGCGCATTCAGTGAGAGGAGACGTTCCCGTTGACGACGAGGTGCCTACAGTGACTTCGTAAATTTCAAGATGATATGCCAGCTCAGTCTTTCGGAGGTGCTCATAGGGGTAAGGTGTGCGTAAGCGCGTTCATAGGGGTGAATGTATGCGCGTGTATATAGACGCTTGTGTCTGTGTTGATGTTAAAAAAAACTTCGATCCATGTAGTGGTTTGCTCCAACCAACAACGAAAGCCAGGTGAGACCGGGCGACACCACCTGCTTCCCCCTTCCAAGCATCAGAGTTAACCAAACTATCAGTACTGATAGTGACCCAACTAGGATCAGGTGGCCGCCAGTTTTGATGTACCAAATTCTTGGTTCGGTTAACAGGCATGTCCAGAATGGACAAAAATTTATGTACTCATTTGATTGCCTATAACGGGTTATAGCCGTGTTGATCATGTGTCCATCGGCTTCGAGGTGACCAAATTAAATATATAATGGTGATAATCTTGCATCTCTCTCATCATTGAGCATTTGATCAAGCAAGATATCTTGAGTGTCTGGGTGTAGGCAAGGCAAGCGAAGGTCAAACCGTTCCCTTGCTGCAACCAAAAAGCTCTTCACGTGAGAGCAACTTATCAATGCATACATATGGTTCTCTTCCATGGCCTGGCACACATCACACCTGCCAATTGGCTTTATTTGTCGGAACTTGAGTCTAGTAGGATGTCGCGCAACACTCTCCACCAAAAGACTCGCACCTTAGGAAACACATAAAACTTCCAAAGGGTACTTCACAACTGTTTATTCGCTGAAGAAGTTTCTGTAGTCTTTCCTTCTTATAGAGTAATATGCTCGTTTCGAGTTATTAGAGAGCGATACACCAATTTTACAGTATAGATGCTAGACTTTTCCAAAGCCCATGCAAGTGAATCCTCGCCACCTGCCGGATTTAAAGGGATGTTAAGGATTGCTTCAGCACGGTTGGAGAAAAAAATTCACAAATAATTTGAACATTCCAGTCGCCCGTGTACTCATCAATTAGCTCCTAAACTGTGTTCAACGGAGCAACACCATTTCGTCCCATCGGCTTATGAGATATCTCTACTCGTAATGTCTCAGTTGGTAGTCCGCGTTCCGGGTTTTATTTTCGTCCCACCATTTTCGTCCGGTTTTTTTTTCGCTGGTTTTTTTTCGTCCTCACCCCCACCCCACCCCACGCAGGCCAAAAAAA
>NW_021235437.1:0-1404 GCF_002162155.2 Triticum dicoccoides | reverse complement strand
TAGCCCCCGGAGGCCGCCGGCCACAGCCGTAGACGCGCGAAGGGCAATCCGCGTAGAGGGAATTTTTCGGATACTTCTTCATCACCAAAAATTATGAAAAAAATACCATCCTTCCTATAGCACATGTGCCCACGTCGTGCAAAAAACTCATGATTTTATCGCGCTCCGAGTATTTAGTAATATTGACGCCGCATCATTACCGCAGAACATCTACTACCGTGTCATCGCCGTCCGTGAGGGGGGGTCATGCACCGGAGACGCGTCCCGCCTCTTCGGACATGCCACCACACCACCCTGCATGTATGAGGGCCCGGTGCGATGCTCCGGTGGCATTGCTACCCCCCAGTGCCCCCGTCCCGCCTAACCCTGTAGCGTTTGACCACGGGATCTAGCCCTTTGACTTTGCACGGACGGGCTTTGACCAGTGGACCTCCCCACCCGGTTGTGTTAGGTCAGCCCATAGGAACACTTTGGAGCAGCATCCGGGCCAGACCCATAGCAAGATCCCCTCCGTGTAGACCCCACGCGTCCGTTTCCCCCCTCTAGGTGCCGGCGGCGGCGCCGTTCGTGAGGGGGGGCACACCCTGGACACGTGTGCCGGGCGTTTGCAACCGCCACAACACTTCCAGACTTGTGAGAGGCCGCCTACGCAAGATTTGGCGGCATGCTAGCCCACGGAGGCCGCCGGCCACAGCCGTAGACGCGCGAAGGGTAATCCGCGTAGAGGGAATTTTTTGGATACTTCTCCATCACCAAAATTATGAAAAAATACCATCGTTCCTATAGCACATGTGCCCACGTCATGCAAAAAAAACTCATGATTTTATCGCGCTCCGAGTATTTAGTAATATTGACGCCGCATCGTTACCGCAGAACTTCTACTACCGTGTCATCGCCGTCCGTGAGGGGGGCCACGCACCGGAGACGCGTCCCGCCTCTTCGGACATACCACCACACCACCCCGCATGTATGAGGGCCCGGTGCGACGCTTCGGAGGCATTGCTACCCCCCAAGTGCCCCCGTCCCACCTAACCCTGTAGCGTTTGACCACGAGATCTAGCCCTTTGACTTTGCATGGACGGGCTTTGACCAGTGGACCTCCCCACCCGGTTGTGTTAGGTCAACCCATAGGAATACTTTGGAGCAACATCCGGGCCAGACCCAGAGCAAGATCCCCTCCGTGTAGACCCCACGCGTCCGTTTCCCCCCTCCAGGTGCCGGCGGCGGCGCTGTCCGTGAGGGGGGCACACCCCGGACACGCGTGCCGGGCGTTTGCAACCGCCACAACACTTCCAGACTTGTGAGAGGCCGCCTACGCAAGATTTGGCGGCATGCTAGCCCCCGGAGGCCGCCGGCCACAGCCGTAGACGCGCGAAGGGCAATCCGCGTAGAGGGAATTTTTCG
>NW_021235436.1:0-920 GCF_002162155.2 Triticum dicoccoides | reverse complement strand
AAAAAAAAATAGAGCAAACGTTCAGTTTCTGTAACACCCACGATGCGGCTATATCTCCCACGTGTCGAAGCACGACTTAGAGGCATAACCGCATGGTGGTTTTGTCGCAAGAAGGGTCATCTTCACACAATCCCATGTAATGAACAAGAATGGGATAAAGAGATTTGGCTTACAATCGCCACTTCACACAGTACATAATTAAGATCATACATCATTCAAAATACACTCATAGACCGGATACGGTCAAATCCAAATGAAAAGAAGACAACCCCAAATGCTAGATCCCCGATCGTCCCAACTGGGCTCCGCTACTGATCATCTCGAAACGAAACATAGTAACGACCAAGGTCCTCGTCAAACTTCCACTTGAGCTCGGTTGCGCCACTTGCGCTGGTATCCTCGGTACCTGCATCTGTTTTTGTAGAATCTGTGAGCCACGAGGACTCAGCAATCTCACACCCGCGAGATCAAGACTATTTAAGCTCAAGGTAGGAAAAGGGGTAATATGGTGGAGCTGCTGCAAGCACTAAGCATATATGGTGGCTAACATACGCAAGTGAGAGCGAGAAGAGAAGCAACGTATCGGTCGAGAAGCTAGAAGTTATCAAGAAGTGATCCTGAAACTACCTACGTTCATACATAACCCAACCGTGTTCACTTCCCGGACTCCGCCGAGAAGAGACCATCACGGCTACACACGCGGTTGATGCATTTTAATGAAGTCAAGTGTCAAGTTCTCTACAACCGGACATTAACAAATTCCCATCTGCCTCATAACCGCGGGCACGACTTTCGAAAGATAATATACCCTACAGTGGTGTCCCAACTTAGCCCATCATAAGCTCTCACGGTCAACGAAGGATATACCTTCTCCCGGGAAGACCCAATTAGTCTCGGAATCCCGGTTTACAAGACATTTC
>NW_021235435.1:0-388 GCF_002162155.2 Triticum dicoccoides | reverse complement strand
TGACCGGTTTTTGTTGTGAACTGCTGGCTTGTGAATTGATTTTTGCTGGAGCAACAAGTGTGAGATACAGGAAAAGAAGTGGTGAATGAGTTCTACAATAGTTTGGATCTTCAATAAATTAAATGTCAGGCTAAGCCTCATTCTCGATTCTTTGCGGCTGCTTACAATCTGCCCTTGGATTACGGGAAAACACAGATTCAGAAGATGCAACCTGACGCCACTGGCAAGTACCCGTAAGCCGGGTCTTTTACGATTGCGCCATGCAAACTTTGAATACAGAACATTACTGCTGAGCACTGGCGAGTTGTACTGTGGTTGTGGACCATGGTTACTGTTGGTCAGTCAACTTGGCTGTCATGTTGGTTTGCTAGTGTTGAACGCACGTGTG
>NW_021235434.1:0-852 GCF_002162155.2 Triticum dicoccoides | reverse complement strand
AGTACTGGGTGGCGTCGAGGTTATCTCACCAACGAACTGCATAAAAGAGATTTTCGATGTCGGTGTACTAAACTCAGGTATTCCAGAACTGTAACGATAAAATTATGACGACAACACCTCAGAGCTCAACTCCCCAGGACACTTCCACAAAACCCCTGACAGGAAGCACCAAGACAATGTTCTCGTCACAAAACCATCGGAATGATTCCAAGATACCCGCGTAATCCTAATTTTTTTTAGTGAAATTTGAGAAGAGAAGAGTCAAAACTCTACGTCAGGATGCCTTACCAGAGCGATGAGGAGACTGGGAAGTAAAAAGAATTCCTAAACTCTCCGATATATAATTCCTAAATGACTCAAAACATTTTTCTAGACACAACTCGGCCGCTAAAAACGATCAAGCAATGGGGCTCCTAATGTCGGGGAAGGCTCTGATACCAACTTGTAACGCCCTCGATGCGGCTATATCTCCCACGTGTCGAAGCACGACTTAGAGGAATAACCGCATTGAAAGCAATGTCGCAAGTGAGATAATCTTCACACAACCCATGTAATACATAAGGGAAAGGGATACATAGTTGGCTTACAATCGCCACTTCACACAATTACATAAATAAAGCATTACATCAAACAGATACAATCAAGGTCCGACTACGGAACCAAAATAAAAGAAGAACCCCAAATGCGACAAGGTCCCCTAGCGACCCCAATTGGGCTCCACTACTGATCAACTAGAACGAAACAACACAAAGGGCAAGATCTTCATCGAGCTCCTCCTGAGCTTGGTTGTGTCATCTGCACGGACTCATCGGCACCTGCAAGCTGGTTTTGGAAGTATCTATGAGCCACGGG
>NW_021235433.1:0-1253 GCF_002162155.2 Triticum dicoccoides | reverse complement strand
TCCTATTACAAGAACATGATCAATCTCATACATCACATATCATTCATCACATTCTTCTTGGCCATATCACATCACATAGCATACCCTGCAAAAACAAGTTAGACGTCCTCTAATTGTTGTTTGCATGTTTTACATGGCTGCTATGGGTTTCTAGCAAGAACGTTTCTTACCTACGCAAAAACCACAACGTGATATGTCAATTGCTATTTACCCTTCATCAGGACCCTTTTCATCGAATCCGTTCCGACTAAAGTGGGAGAGACTGGCACCCGCTAGCCACCTTATGCACCAAGTGCATGTCAGTCGGTGGAACCTGTCTCACGTAAGTGTACGTGTAAGGTCGGTCCGGGCCGCTTCATCCCACAATACCGTCGAAACAAGATTGGACTAGTAACGGTAAGCATATTGAACAAGGTCAACGCCCACAACTACGTTGTGTTCTACTCGTGCATAGAAACTACGCATAGACCTAGCTCATGATGCCACTGTTGGGGAACGTAGCAGAAATTCAAAATTTTCCTACGAATCACCAAGATCTATCTATGGAGAAACCACCAACGAGGGGAAGGAGAGTGCATCTACATACCCTTGTAGATCGCTAAGCGGAAGCGTTCAAGAGAACGAGGTTGAAGGATTCGTACTCGTCGTGATCCAAATCACCGGAGATCCTAGTGCCGAACGGACGGCACCTCCGCGTTCAACACACGTACAGCCCGGTGACGTCTCCCATGCAGCAAGGTGAGAGGGAGAGGTTGAGGAAGACTCCATCCAGCAGCAACACAACGGCTTGGTGGTGATGGAGGAGCGTGGCAATCCTGCAGGGCTTCACCATGCACCGCGGGAGAGGAGGAGTAAGAGAGGTAGGGCTGCGCCAATAGAGGGAGAAACTCATGTGTTGGGCAGCCCCTAGGCCTCAAGTATTTATAGGGGAAGGGGAGGGGGCTGCGCCCCCTCTAGGGTTCCCTCCCCAAGGGTGGCGGCAGCCCCTAGATGCCATCTAGGTGGCGGCCAGAGGGGGAGAGAGGGGAGGCGCACCTGGGGTGGGCCTTAGGGCCCATCTGCCCTAGGGTTTGCCCCCTCCCACTCTCCCTTGCGCCTTGGGCCCCTTGTGGGGGGCGCACCAGCCCACCTGGGGCTGGTTCCCTCCCACACTTGGCCCATGCAGCCCTCCGGGGTTGGTGGCCCCACTTGGTGGACCCCCGGGACCCTCCCGGTGGTCCCGGTACGTTACCGGAAAAACCCGAAACTTTTCC
>NW_021235432.1:0-610 GCF_002162155.2 Triticum dicoccoides | reverse complement strand
GGAGTTACAAGTGATGATTTCAGGACTTTGAAGCCACCATAATGGGTGCATGAAGCCTTGGACGAAATATACAAGATGCCACTTCATAAATTTCGTCCCGAGGCTATTTTAGGTGCTGCGTCACCTTATTATTGGGCCAGGCCCATGTAATTTCGAAATACATAAGTATAAGCTATTTTTAGAGTACGTATGTGTGGGGAAACAAGAGATAGGGTTGATTTCGGACCCCTCCACCAAGGGCCACGAAATTCCCCCCTCTTCCTCCATATATACAGCCCTTAGGGCATCGTTTAGACTTCGGGATTTGTTTAGTTAAAAGTTAGCCATTGCAACTTCGTGTCCTTCGTTTGTGTCCAACGACCAGACCAAGACCACTTTTCGGATCCCCACCTTGATCAATAAAGCTTTCATCTTATATTCGCAATATCCAGATTGCAATCTTAGTTTCTTGCTTGTTCTTCGTTTGCTCGCAGGAAACAGACCCTTGTGGTCAGGTTGATCGTGCTCCGGCGTGGTCAATAACCTCTCGGAGTTGGTTTAGCGATTGCTAAGGCGCGACGTCCTCGCACGTTCGTAGTCGGATCGTCAAAGTCGACTTCCACCAAAGCGA
>NW_021235431.1:0-409 GCF_002162155.2 Triticum dicoccoides | reverse complement strand
AATCTCTCCTGAGCTTCATGTCCTCAGCCACAGGATGAGCATCGTTGTGGTCTGGGATCTTGGGCTTTAGCTTTCTCAGGACATTCTCTTCCTCTTCTTCAGCAACAGTCTCAGGCACTGGGGCCTTGTTCTTCTCAGCTGCAGGAATGCTCCTTGTATTTCTCTTAGGCTTTGGCTTTGGAGCTGACTTGGCCTTGGAAGCAGCTCCCCCTGATTTCATGGCATATCCCATTAGCTTGGGTGCCTTGGGCGCTGGTGCAACTGCCTCTTCTTCTTCTTCCTCTTCCATGATGGAAGCTTTGCCAAGCACTCTAGCCACAGTCTTCTTCACCCTTTCCTTTCTTTTCTTGCTCTCAGCTGCAACTGGCTCTATGGGCTTCTCATTTGACATTCTGGCTTTTGACATGGG
>NW_021235430.1:0-1135 GCF_002162155.2 Triticum dicoccoides | reverse complement strand
GGGGGCTGTCAGGTGACGTTGTACCCCTTTGTTGTCGCAGTGCTTGTAGAACGTGGCCGACGTGAACTCTCCGCCACGGTCCATGCGCAGCACGCGAAGCTTGTGGCCGCATTCCACCTCAGCTGCCGCTTACTGCTTGACGATGGCTTGCTCCGCCTCGTCCTTGGAGGCGAGGAGCAGCACCCACATGAACCTGTTGTAGTCGTCGACGAGCAACAGGATGTAGCGACGCCCTCCTGGCGTTGCCAGGCTGATTGGGCCACAGAGGTCCTCATGAACCAATTCCAGGGGTTTCTGCGCCCGACAGCGTGCCTTCTCAGGAAAGGGCAGGCGCCGCTGCTTCCCGGCAAGACACGCATCACACAGCTCGTCGGCATGCTCGATGTGAGGTAGCCCACAAACAAGTTTGCGTCGCGCCATCTTCTGCAACCCGTCGAAGTGCTGGTGTCCTAGCCGGGCATGCCAACGCCACGCGTCAGATACATGGCCCACGGCAAGGCACACAGGATGCATGAGTCGAAAGAAGAGCTTGTAGAGGCGGTTTGCCGAGCGGGTTACCTCGATGAGCAGCCTCTTGCTGGTCACGCACGGTGAGAACACCGCGGCGGATGCCGATGTTGAACCAGCCCTCGTCAAGCTGTCCAACACTCACGACGCTGCTCTTGAGCGCTGGGATGAAGTAGACATCTATGAAGGCCCTGTGATCACCCCCTTTGTCGGCGAAGACGACGGTCCCACGCCAGTGGATCTCCATCACGGATCCGCCCGCGAACCGCACCTTCCCGGTGATTGAGCGGTCTAGCTCCACGAACGCGTTGACCGAACCAGTCATGTGGTTCGTGGCGCCTGTGTCGAGGAACCATTCCTCACTTTGCTTGCCGCCTGCAAGCGTGGGTGTGGTCACGGCTCTCTCCTCGTTGAGGAAGACGTAGACGCAGGCACACGTCATTGTCAGGGAGCCATCTCCCGTCAACACGGTGGACCCCGAACACTTTGTTGTTGGGGTGTGGTTGACCTGAGTGTCTGTGCGCTCCTGCACGGAGTCGATGGTCGCCAGCATCATGGTTGGAGCATGGTCCTCCATATGCGTCATTGTCGCGCCAACTTGCGTGACCTCGTCGGGTCCCGAGGTTAT
>NW_021235429.1:0-1802 GCF_002162155.2 Triticum dicoccoides | reverse complement strand
CTGTGGTTTGAAGACTTGCAACCTTCAATCTATATGTATCCCTAGCACACCAAGCCACTGATTGATTTGTTCAAGGAGAAGGAGTTTCTTCATAAGAGCTAATCCGGACTTATGTAAGGACTTCGATACCCTCGTTGATGGTTCCCCCTCCTGAACTCGGTAGTGTTTTATTATAAGACTACTATGTGGTCATGCTTGTCTGGGACAACGTGTTCACATGTTAGTAGCAGAACCAGCTCATGTTTTGGAGCTTGCTATCGTAGTTCATCTCCCGAGAATCCCGCAACGTCATCTCGTCGATTTGTGTTGCAAACTTTCATTTTTCTTCCTAAGACTCGATGAGCCTGGAATATCCTAACACCAACCAGAGCTGAATCTCAGGCAGATATGATGGTTGGAACATTTCCCTAAGAACTATAATATTGGTCTCTCGATAACCGGTAAGGTGGATGTCATGGCCAACACACCCATCCGGTAGACCTATTATTATAGTATCTTGTTTGAGTGGCCACCCCCCCCCCCATAGGGATTTCGTAGGATTTACTCCCTAGTTGCCCTATGGATTTTTGTGTTCCCGAAGTCCGACCTTTTTACTTGATGTTTTAGATATCAAACCATATCTATGAATGGGTTACACTAGCACATCAAGGAGAACATTAGAAGAGGAGTGCTAAATGTCTCTCGGTCGATCATCCAGATTTTATTTCCTTGGCCCCGCCAAGGGTGAAATCTGAGAAGGTGTTATCTTTCTCTGCATCTGCATCCTCCATCACCATTCATCATGGTAGTATGTTGTGTTGCCAGGATCCTTGACGCGGTTGTTGATAAAATCTTGATGATTGTGGAAATGCTCAAGTTCTTGAGAGCACGCACAAGCGCTATGTGTTATCATCGGCACTAGCTGGGTTTGCTCTCAGTTCCCTCGGCAATGCTATGACCTCTTCAAACAGTGAATCCACTCTCTATTGTTGGGTTCTTCCCCAGTTACCAGAATCATTCCCAGCATTTGCATTTTGTTCCCAGCTTGCACCGCCAATGTGCCATTCTACCATGGGTCTCTTCCATTTCCGGTGATAAGCAAATTCATCCATTACGTTGTCTTCAACAAGGTAATCCACATCATCCAAGTCTGAATATGCCATTCTACTGACCCCCTCCACACGATCGCTTGAGAATTGCCTTAGGCTGGTATAAAGGTTTTCAATGATCTCTGAATCAAAGGTAATTCTTTTTGCCACTTAAGGAAATAATCTACGAATCACCCTCCTCCAGGATGTTTCGTCGTGGTATCATGGCAACTCAACTCCTTGCTACGTTGACAACCGTTTACCACCTTCTTAGGTGTGGAATTATTGTCTACCTAGTGAACCTTGTCACCTGCTCCACTCCATCCCTCTAGAGGTGTGCTTCGTCTCTCAGCTCGAGAGATGTTACTATGTCTCATTCCGTGAGTTGCTCGATCTTCGAGAAGATCGATTCCTGTAGAGTTTCTTTCTGTTGTCATCGTGTTGGAGGAAGATCTCGAAAGCGAAGACATCGAGATCAATTTGAAGCAATGAATCAACATCTTTGAGGAGGACAATGGATCATGAAGACTGTGTCAGTTCAGTGTCCCCTCTGTCTTCTTACCTCACGTCTTGAATCTCGGGACGAGATTTTTGTTTAGTGGGGGTGAGTTGTCACAGCCCCAGTTCAGCCCTTGCTTGACTTTGCTTGTTCATCATGCCATCATGTTTAAATTCCAAAGAAATTTGAAATGGGGATTGTTGAAACCCTAGCACCAAATGAAATTTAACTAGGTT
>NW_021235428.1:0-401 GCF_002162155.2 Triticum dicoccoides | reverse complement strand
AATCTTGCTATACTCATATCAGTCAAAAATAGCTTCGACACACACATGCATGGCTTCATGTTGTTTATACAAGGATCAATAAAGAGGACACTTAACTATTTAAAACAAATAAATAACAAAAACAAAATGGTGATAAGGCCAGGGTTCCGCCTAGCAACCACTTGATTAAAAAAAACCCAAGTAGAGTATTCCTGACCTCAAGTGACTGTTTGGTTATCAACCATGAATCCTGGACCGCCAACTTCATATGAACACGGAAAGGCAGAGCCGAAGCAACAATCACAAACATTCTGAATAAGACACCATGATAAATTTCATCCGCGTAAGCAGAATATTTCTCCCCCATTTCATAGACTTCGCCACAAAACCCAACTTTCTTCGCATGGTTTCCGTCCGCCTCG
>NW_021235427.1:0-2532 GCF_002162155.2 Triticum dicoccoides | reverse complement strand
GGGGGGGGGGGCATAGGCCCCCTCGGCCTCAACATAGCTCCGCCAGTGAATATGAAGTCAAAATATAAACATAGTAGTCGTGCAAATGTAATTTTTAAGTAAACTAATTTATAACATATTAGTTTCATCGAACAAAATAAAGTTGAGACTTAGACAACATAAGTCTTAGAATGAGGCCATGCATATGACCAAATCCCATAGGACTCGGGGTCCCATCAACCCTTCTACTATCGGTTTCCGGGCATGAGCCAAATCTAGAGCTTGGATTTGAATATTGCTTTGATCACCATGTTGCTAGAAAATTATAGTCATCCAAATTAGCTTCCAAACATCCTAGAAAATACTACAAGATAAAAAAGAAGGATTTGTAGTGCAAATGAAGTACGTGTTGTGACTTGTGAATGTGTTCAAAGTGAAGAGCTTTAGAGAATAGAGACGGTAAGATAAAACATACCAATAATATGCTAAAGAAAATCACGAGGGAAAATTCATTGTGTTAAGTGTGAGTGCTTGCTCTACTAACCAAATTTTACCATCTATGAAATTCAATAATTTCAAATTGAAGTTAACATTTAACTATGTAAAACAAATCCATAAACCAAAGACTAGACTTATGAGGTCCTCATCATCACCGCAGGCCAATTCCCCATCGGCTGGCCTCAAAATTTAAGCCCTAAATCTACCAATTTTCAAATCAGTTAGTGGTCATATCTGATCATCATAAAGGGGATGATATAACGAGTTGTCGAGGATGTAAGCCGTTCTTGAAAATGGATTCACTCTACCCAGCACTTCCTCTACACCAAGGCCTGCCTCCGCTATCCGTCTCACAATACGTATAAATGGATAACTAAAGTGCGGACAAGGGTTGTGACTGCTCGTGTTCCTCTCAAGTAATTATTCTGGAAGAAGCAAACTTAGCACCCCATGACTGTTGAACATTATGCTTGATATAGGACAAGATCAAAAAAAGTACAAGTGTGAAAAAATAACTTATATAATATTCCACTTCATTATTATAAAAACGTCATTAAGTTTGTGTTAACTTAATTCTGCCACTATGATTGCCAATAAAATAAAAATAGTAATAATTTCACCAGAAGAGATTTTAGCTCCAAATCCTCTTTTGATGTATGTTATCATGCTTTTCGAAGCAAGTCGCCTCACATTTTAGTTCAAAAAATCAAATTATCATGTTTAACAAATAAATAGATTTTGCGGTGTTTGGTGACTTTTTCTCTTATGCATCAGATATCTTATGGCCACCAGAATTAAATCTAGTTAATATTTTTGGTATGCACAAGATCAGATTTGAGAGATATAAGGAGTAGAAAGTATTAGGTATTAGGATGTTTTGAGTCTAAGTAATACTCCCTCTGTTCCAAAATAAGCGTCTTAATTTTGTACTAACTTTAGTATAAAATTGTACTAAGCTTGAGATACTTATTTTGGGACGGAGGGAGTAGGTATCAGGTGGTGTTAGATAGTGCTAACCTTGGCTTTGCTCCTTGGCTGGAGTTATCCCATTAGATGAATTAGCCCGTTACTTAAATATTAGTCGGACTCTTAGTAGAAAAATTAACTAGTCCATTGTTACCAAAAAATAAGCTACCCATTATTTATCACATACGTGCATACATAGACCTTTTTCAATCAATCCGTGAATACACTGGTGTCCAGGTGTCCAGGTTAATCATGACCAGGAGTAAAATGTGCCCATTGTATATCAAGCATGTACAATATCTCACAACCAACAGTGTCTCACATCCAACGAGCCCGGGCAAGTGCCCGGGGTGGCTGGGTGCTGGCTCCGCCCCTGGCTGGTACCCCGATTATGCAAGACAAATTTCGCACAAGGCACTACTGGTTTCAGTGCTGCAACAAAACCGCCTTCTTCACGTCCTTGATGATCATCGCTTCACTCGCCAGGTACAGGTATAGCAAGAAGATCATGACTGTGCCTTTCACATGCCTTGTACTCCCTTCGTTCCAAAATAGATGATCCAACTTTGTACTAAAGTTAGTATAATATTGAGTCATCTATTTTGAACGGAGGGAGTAGTACTTTGTTTTGTGAGCTTGGGAACTAGTAGCTTTTTGTCACGGGCACGTGGGACACTGACATGAGCGCTACCTGGCAACTGACGTCTGTCATTTTTAACATTGTCTACATGACGTGGGATCAGATTAAGGAAGAGTATTATAAGCTTTGTGGATCCCTCGAATCTGGCAATTAAGAACTCCATTTAGTACTACGAGTAAGTTATGGCAAAGAAGAAGAGTTGCAGAAGAAACAAAAGAAAAATCCTGAACAGCCTGCGTGCAAACTTAGTAATGCCCTCATGGAGTCAATGGTAATTGTGGTGAACCCTGGTTTGTATTTGCAACTGCGTGAGAACCTAGCTTTTGGTACCCATTAGTAACTCGTATTTTGTTCTTTTTAGAAAAGGAGGATGACCCCCGGCCTCTGCATCTGGAAGATGCATACGGCCACTTTATTGATTATTCTCGAGGACCATACAAAGTATTACA
>NW_021235426.1:0-2126 GCF_002162155.2 Triticum dicoccoides | reverse complement strand
ATGCTGTACAATTTTCGCTGCTCTTCTCTGATTTTCTAACGAATGTGAAATGTTGCCCAACTAATATTTGAGATGTAAATTAATATTCAGTCGTAGAAATTGATATATGTACGCCTTCATTTTCTGCATTTTTTTTCTACTTGTGTGTTCATGCCTTCAAGTCCAGATGACAATTGTTCTTGCTATTTAGATCTACTATTTCGTAGTTTTTTATACAAATACAGTGAAAGTCAAATTGAGAAGATTGCATGAATAGAATAAACACACTATTATTTCTATGTCTCTTCATGCTTTCAAATTCAAAGAGACAACATTTGCCATTCTGGTCGCCGTGCCTCAGTTTGTAATTTACTTTACAAGTACTATGAAGGATTTAACTCGACCAGACTGCGCATGAATAGCATACACGGTGTGATCTCTTCCGATGTCATGTCGAATCAAATCCACATGTATATTGTATGTGTTAGATTTAATCTTGATATTTTGTATCTGCATTTACATTTTTAGTTCTGCATGAAATAGGTGTCAGTATAGCGTGTGCAGAAGTACGTGCGACGCGTACGAGCTGGTGGTTTCAGCCAAGAAAAATCATATATGGCGAGAGGCCGATGTGCCGTGCGAAGCGGTGCTGCATGAGGCAACGGGCTGCACAAGTTATCTGGCCGGAAGCTGCGTGAGTTGTGGAGAACGGGCAAGTAGCTAGTGGTTTGTTACAGTGCATGCATGAAGTTAGTTGAGCTAGGCGTGGGTTAGTGCATGGTCGTGTTGTTAGTGGCCGAGGGTTATGGCCAGGTTGTGTGCGTGCGTGTGTACTACTTAAGAGTTGTAAGCATGTTTTTTTTTTGACAAGAGAATAGAGAGAAAAAAGGCCGGCGGCTGTGTGAGGCAGCTCGGCACCAAATACTTGTGTTTTCATTGGTGTGTGTGTTGTGAGAAGCAACACCGAGAGGAAGAAGAGGGGTTGAGAGATTCAGCCCCAACATTTGGTATCAGCGCCAGGTGATGACGAAGACGATGCCGCGTGACTCTTCAGCGAGTGGAGCGTTGATGCCAGCGACTCGGCGGCGATGGCGGCTGCCGCGACGGCGACGACGGCGGCGGCGGGGAAGCTCCCATTCCCGCTGCTCACGAGGACGAACTACGCGGCGTGGGCGATGAGGATGAAGTACCTCTTGCGCGCCAACGGCGCGTGGGGTGCCGTTGATCGCGAGGCCTCATCGGAGGTCGACAAGGGCAAGGAGGAGATGGCCATGACGATCATCTCCCAGTCCATTGACGACTCGACGCTGTTGCGAGTTGCGGAGAAGGAGACCGCAGCCGATGTGTGGGCGGCGCTACGCTCCATGCATGTGGGCGTCGAGCGCGTCCGAGAGGCGAGGGTTCAATCCTTGCGCTCGGAATTTGATGGCCTCAAGATGGGTGATGCGGAGTCCGTGGATGATTTCGCGGCGAGGTTCACGGCGCTCGTGGGCCGCATCCGTGAGCTTGGTAATGCGATGGAGGAGAAGTATGTCGTGAAGAAGCTTCTCCGAGCCGTCTCCAACAAGTTCATCCATGTTGCGTCATCGATTGCATTGGGCGACACCAACAAGATGGCCATGGAGGAGGCCATTGGTTCACTCAAGGCGCACGAGGAGCTCGTCAAGGGGCGGGAGACGACACGTGAAGAAGAGCAGCTCCTCATAGCGAGAGGGCATGACTCAATGCGAGGACGCGGCCGTGGTGGCCGTGGCTGTGGCCGCGGACATGACCGTGGTGGAGGGCGCAGAGACAAGAGCGAGGTACAGTGTTATAACTGTGATGACTTTGGACATTTTGCTTGGGAGTGTCCGGAGAAGAAGAAGGAGAACGAGGAGAAGGCACTGTTGGCCGGCTATGGCAGGACGGACCGGCTCTCCTATGAAGTTTCTGCGTGAAGAATGGATATCAAGATTAGGAGGTTGAATGTGAGTGTGGCGATAGAGCACACGGGCTCGCCTGCTCCTGGTAGCGCTAGCGAATAGGGCACGGACACGCGTATACGACAGTTGGCTCGAGCGGTAATGCTCACTGTATCACCGTATGAGCGAACAGTGAGATATGGAGACAGCCCCGTCTTACGACCGGCAACTCCGACGGTAACTTCT
>NW_021235425.1:0-2169 GCF_002162155.2 Triticum dicoccoides | reverse complement strand
ATATTCGTAATGTTGTCTTACTCGTGGTTGATCCCTCGAGCATACACCATTATATCTTTTGGGTCTGACCAATGCTATCACTTGTTCACTTAACTATGGAATTCCTTTTAAAAGGAAACCCAGATGAATTGTTGTTGTGCCCAATGACAACATCCTTGTCTTCTCCATAATTTTGCTGAACATTAAGCTAGTGTTGGAAACTTTGAAAGCATTTTCTTCATGCTAGCTCATGAAGTATTTGTTTGATGAAAGAAGTGACTTCCTCTAGTTCATGTGCATCTGATGCAAGTTGCCGCCGTGGACTCGAGAAAGTCAATGTTGCTCTCTTTGGAATCATTCCAAATCAGTCATGCACACGTGCGAAGAATCCTGTGGTTTGAAGACTTGCAACCTTCAATCTATATGTATCCCTAGCACACCAAGCCACTGATTGATTTGTTCAAGGAGAAGGAGTTTCTTCATAAGAGCTAATCCGGACTTATGTAAGGACTTCGATACCCTCGTTGATGGTTCCCCCTCCTGAACTCGGTAGTGTTTTATTATAAGACTACTATGTGGTCATGCTTGTCTGGGACAACGTGTTCACATGTTAGTAGCAGAACCAGCTCATGTTTTGGAGCTTGCTATCGTAGTTCATCTCCCGAGAATCCCGCAACGTCATCTCGTCGATTTGTGTTGCAAACTTTCATTTTTCTTCCTAAGACTCGATGAGCCTGGAATATCCTAACACCAACCAGAGCTGAATCTCAGGCAGATATGATGGTTGGAACATTTCCCTAAGAACTATAATATTGGTCTCTCGAAAACCGGTAAGGTGGATGTCATGGCCAACACACCCATCCGGTAGACCTATTATTATAGTATCTTGTTTGAGTGGCCACCCCCCCCCATAGGGATTTCGTAGGATTTACTCCCTAGTTGCCCTATGGATTTTTGTGTTCCCGAAGTCCGACCTTTTTACTTGATGTTTTAGATATCAAACCATATCTATGAATGGGTTACACTAGCACATCAAGGAGAACATTAGAAGAGGAGTGCTAAATGTCTCTCGGTCGATCATCCAGATTTTATTTCCTTGGCCCCGCCAAGGGTGAAATCTGAGAAGGTGTTATCTTTCTCTGCATCTGCATCCTCCATCACCATTCATCATGGTAGTATGTTGTGTTGCCAGGATCCTTGACGCGGTTGTTGATAAAATCTTGATGATTGTGGAAATGCTCAAGTTCTTGAGAGCACGCACAAGCGCTATGTGTTATCATCGGCACTAGCTGGGTTTGCTCTCAGTTCCCTCGGCAATGCTATGACCTCTTCAAACAGTGAATCCACTCTCTATTGTTGGGTTCTTCCCCAGTTACCAGAATCATTCCCAGCATTTGCATTTTGTTCCCAGCTTGCACCGCCAATGTGCCATTCTACCATGGGTCTCTTCCATTTCCGGTGATAAGCAAATTCATCCATTACGTTGTCTTCAACAAGGTAATCCACATCATCCAAGTCTGAATATGCCATTCTACTGACCCCCTCCACACGATCGCTTGAGAATTGCCTTAGGCTGGTATAAAGGTTTTCAATGATCTCTGAATCAAAGGTAATTCTTTTTGCCACTTAAGGAAATAATCTACGAATCACCCTCCTCCAGGATGTTTCGTCGTGGTATCATGGCAACTCAACTCCTTGCTACGTTGACAACCGTTTACCACCTTCTTAGGTGTGGAATTATTGTCTACCTAGTGAACCTTGTCACCTGCTCCACTCCATCCCTCTAGAGGTGTGCTTCGTCTCTCAGCTCGAGAGATGTTACTATGTCTCATTCCGTGAGTTGCTCGATCTTCGAGAAGATCGATTCCTGTAGAGTTTCTTTCTGTTGTCATCGTGTTGGAGGAAGATCTCGAAAGCGAAGACATCGAGATCAATTTGAAGCAATGAATCAACATCTTTGAGGAGGACAATGGATCATGAAGACTGTGTCAGTTCAGTGTCCCCTCTGTCTTCTTACCTCACGTCTTGAATCTCGGGACGAGATTTTTGTTTAGTGGGGGTGAGTTGTCACAGCCCCAGTTCAGCCCTTGCTTGACTTTGCTTGTTCATCATGCCATCATGTTTAAATTCCAAAGAAATTTGAAATGGGGATTGTTGAAACCCTAGCACCAAATGAAATTTAACTAGGTT
>NW_021235424.1:0-2101 GCF_002162155.2 Triticum dicoccoides | reverse complement strand
GGAGGCGCCTAAGTTAGCAAATAAAAACTTGAGCGCTACGGCTAGGAATTACTAAATGAAGGAGCTGAAGTACAAGGCCTTAAGAATTACCTTCATGTACTGCTCCTTACTCAGAAACTTCTCGAGCCACGCCGGCTTGGTCTTCTTGATACCACACAAGGCGTAGTAGTCTCGAACAGCCTGCACCCGAGCCTCGTGCCGTAAGTTCTGTAGTAGGCGCTTGCAGAAGTTATCTATAACACTTGCCGCGTCCTCCTCATATCCCTCCTCACACATGTAGAATGTCTGCAATCAAATGAGATAATATTGATTAGTACAATTAATAACTAGCTAGTTCAAGATTTTTAATTGTGTAAAGGAGAAATTACCCAGAACTTTCTGATCACCACGTCTGCCCTCGTCTTGCACAAGACAACGTCGATAATCTCACCCGGCGGGGCTGAGGCAGCCAACTAGTGCTCCTAGCTCAATCCAAGCTCTGGAAGCCGACCCTCACCAGGCAACGTGACAAACCCCGGGAAGTTTTGCCGACAAAGAACTCCAAGGACGTAGTTGGGCCGGCGGACACTATGATGGTGGTCCCTACTCCTACAGCTGACAAGGCGGACACATTAGATATTTGAAGAAACATGAATGCAGAAGGTACAAAAAGATTAAATGCACTTACCTCTCCTCATCAGGGAAAATGAACAACCTCTACTCGCGGGTCGCCGGCACGGACGGGAGCCGTGTAGAACCACGCTGGTAGACGGTGCCCCCCTCCCCCTCAATATCAGTCGGCTCCCCGCCATGATCAGCATGGACACTCGGCCCCTCAGGCTCATCCGGCCAGGTACCCCATCAAGACGTGTGCTCCTCCGGGGTCGTGGACCGAAGGCCCGTCAACCCAAGGCTCGTGGGCCGAAGGACCGTCAACCCGAGGCTCGTGGGCTGAAGGCTCATGGACCGGAGTCCATGTAGCCTCCTCCTTGGACGAGTGAAACAGCTGGGGGTGGCAGCGAGGAAGGTGCCCTAGCAGTCACCCTACCTCCTCTCCCGCGACCATGTGCTCCAGCTCCTCTCTTCTTCCCTCCCTTACCTCGTCCCCTCCCGGGCACCGCTGTCGACGAAGAAGGGCCCGACGGTGTCACCATACTGTCCAGCAACGCTCGACGGAGAGGTGCGTGTGGAATGGAAGACCTCCCACCACGCGCCGACGAAGAAGGGGCCTCGGAGCGCTCCCGACCAGCGCCCACCATCTTTCAACACCTGCCATGAAAAAGAGTAAACGAAATTAGTACAACATAAAAAAACACTGACATGAATAATAATATGTATATCACTTAAGTGTATCATCATCAAGTAGAACATAAAAAAATTCAATACCTGACACTTCACACTACTAATAATCTCGATCACTATCATCAATAAATGCATAATAATAATCATCACTATAATCAATGACGGGCTCATAGGGTTCAGTGGCATCAACATGTGCAAGGCCACCTTGACGTAATCGGTCAAGCATTGACAGGTCATCCGCAGCAGTGACCTCTTCTTGTTCCGGCTCTTCTTATTCCTCCTCTAGGTTGATGTCGGATTCACTGTCGCTGTCTGCTTCAATGTTTTGGGGTGAAGTATAGAGGTTCTTGAAATGCTTTTTGGAAAGACGTGTCTCTTGGAAGAATTCTCCTTCATATGTGTCTGGGTTAATGTGAGGTTCATAATCCTCTTCCTTTGGGGGAGATAGTCTAGCACGTGGCGGCACTTCATAAACGACATCCCAACCTTTCAGATTTGGACTAGTTTGGCAGGCCCACGGTAGATAGAATACTTGGGTTGCCTGTTGAGCCGTAATATAGACATCAGGAACATCTAAATGGGTGCTTTGTTTGATTTCAACTAGCCCTATATGTTCATGAGTCCTTCTAGTCTCCTTTGGCTGAAACCAATAACATTTGAAGACTACGACATCCGGTGGGTTTTCACCATAGAATAGAAGTTCATAAATTGCTTCAACTCTCCCATAATACTCGGTACCTCCTTCGCTGATAGCAGATACACAACAATTTGTAGACTTTCGGTCGGCCATAGATAGCTCTTTGCCATAGGTACGAAAGTG
>NW_021235423.1:0-585 GCF_002162155.2 Triticum dicoccoides | reverse complement strand
TCTTGCTGAGATGGCTCGCACTATGCTCGATGAGTACAAAACCCCTCGTCGTTTCTGGGTTGATGCAATTGATACTGCGTGCCACATCATCAAAAGAGTATATCTTCACAAATTCTTCAAGAAGACTGCCTATGAACTCCTCACTGACAAGAAACCCAATGTGAGTTATTTCAAAGTCTTCGGTGCTAAATGCTGGATTAGAGATCCTCATCACAACTCTAAATTTGCGCCGAAAGCACATGAAGGTTTTATGCTTGGTTACGGAAAGGACTCGCACACCTACAGAGTCTTCAACAATGTTCTTCACAAGATTGTTGAAACTGTAGATGTGCGGTTCGATGGAACTAATGGCTCGCAAAGAGAGAACCTACCTTCTGTATTAGATGAACCAGCACCTGAGGATTCTATCAAACACAAGGCTACTGAAGATGTCATTCCTACTGAAGAATCTGCTGAAGAATTCATTCCAGAACGTGAAGAACGTCGAGCTGATGTACCTGAAGAAAATGCTGAGGAAATTGATGCTGAAGAAAATGCTGATCAAATTCCTCAATGACAAGCAGCTCATCCTCGCGTTACAAAAGA
>NW_021235422.1:0-1903 GCF_002162155.2 Triticum dicoccoides | reverse complement strand
GTGTGTGTGTGTGTGTGTGTGTGTGATACCATCCATGTGGTTGTGGTGTTTCTTTCTCATGTGCGCTTCATCAAGTGAGCAGGCAACAAAAACACCGAAGGCCGCCGCTGATCCGGGCCATCCAATCATGGGATACTGCGGATAACCGGTCGGATCTAAATGTACATGTAGGATTGGGCCGAATACTAACATGGGAAAACAAACAGAAAGAGTGTGTTTGTGATATCATCGTGTGGCCACAGTGTTTCTTTCTCATGTGTGTTTCTCCATGTGAGCAGCCAAAAAAAACACCGAAGGCCACCACTGATCTGGGCCGTCCCATCATGGGATACTGCAGATAACCGGTCAGATCCGAATGTACATGTAGGATTGGGCCGAATACTAACGTGGGAAAACAAACAAAGAGTGTGTGTGTGATACCATCCGTGTGGCCAGTGTTTCTTTCTCATGTGTGCTTCTCGAAGTGAGAAGGTAACAAAAACACCAAAGGCCGTCACTGATCTGGGCCATCCGATCATGGGATATTGCAGATAGTTCGTCGGATCCGAATGTACATGTAGAATTGGGCCGAAATATTAACGTGGGAAAACAAACAGTGAGTGTGTGTGTGTGATACCACCCCTATGGCCGCTGTGTTTCTTTCTCATATGTGCTTCTCCAAGTGAGCAAGCAACAAAAACACCAAAGGTCGCCGCTGATCTGGGCCGTCCGGTCATGGGATACTGCAGATAACCGGTCGAATCCGAATGTACATGTAGGATTAGGCCGAATACTACCGTGGGAAAAACAAACAGAGAGAGAGAGAGTGTGTGTGTGATACCATCCATGTGGCGGCGGTGTTTCTTTCGCTTGTGCGCTTCCCCAAGTGAGCAGGCAAGCAAAACACCAGAGGCCGCGACTGATCAGTACCGTCCGATCGTGGCATACAATGGATAAGCGGTCGGATCAGAATGTACACGTGGGATTAGGCCGGATATCAATGTGGGAAAACGCAACACGGTGTGTGTGCGCGCGCTGCAATACCTTCTGTGGTAGCGGTGTGCGTCTTCTCGTGCTTCTCCAAGTGTGCAAGCGAGACATTCGCCACCGCCAATGATCTGAACCGTTCGGTTGGGGATAAGACATATAAGAGGTTGGATCCGGATTTATGTGTGGGGTTACATCGGGTTCAGACATGTTGGGGCGATGGACAAACACTGCCCACCGTCCCCGGTCTGGGTCATGCAATCGGCGAGTATTTCATAGAGGAAGGAGTAAATACGAACCAAATCTGGCAAGGGGATGGGAAAATAGAGTCTGTGTGTGTGATACCATCCATGGCCGCGGTGTTTCTTTCTTGTGTGCTTCTCCAAGTGAGCAAACAACAAAACACACCAGAGTTCGCCGCTATTCGGGTCATCCAATCATGGGATACTACGGATAATCAGTCGGATTTGAATGTACATGCAGTATTGGGCTGAATACTAACATGGGAAATATAACACACACACACACAAAGAGAGAGAGAGAGAGAGTGATACCATCCGTGGACGCGGTGCTTCTTTCGTGTGTGCTTTCTCAACTGAGCAAGCAAGCAAAACACCAAGAGGCCGACGCTGATCTAGTCTGTCCAATCATGGGATATAGCGGATAGTAGTCGGATCTGGATCTAAATGTGGTATCAGGCCGAATAATAACGTGGGAAAACACAACAAAAAAATGAAGAGTGTGTGTCTGTACTGTGAGACCATCCTTGGCCGCCGTGCTTCTTTCGTGTGTGTGTGTTCATGGTAGACAATCTGGGTCATGCAATCGGCGAGTATTTCATGGAGTAAGGAGTAAATGCGAACCAAACTTGGCGAGGCAATGGGAAAAGTGTGTGTGTGTGTGTGTGTGTGTGTGTGTGTGTGTGTGTGTGTGTGTG
>NW_021235421.1:0-863 GCF_002162155.2 Triticum dicoccoides | reverse complement strand
TGCTCCCTTTCGCCGACATGTGGGAAATAGAGTATCTGGGTCGTAGTGCATGCACGACTCGGAGCATATGCAACCATGCCGGCATACTTTACATTTCAGACCTCGTGAATTACATGCGAACCCCCCGCAGAAGAATAAATCAATTACTACATGCAAACCGGATTATTTTCATAGAAACAGGGGCACGTTCATTAAAGTTTGGACATAACACATTTATAAAAAACGACCGAACCTAAACCAGTCTAAGGGGCTCTTTGATTCGCAGGATACTGAAAACACAGGAATGGGAAAAGTATGATGGCGATGAACTGAGACGAAGAGGAAGAGGAGTAGTACTGTACATGCTACAAACTCTATTGTAGCACATTGTTTTTTATGACCATATCACCACATTGTTTTCTATGGCCTATCGCCTGCTGGTTTACTGGGCTGCCGTGGTTCGCACTCCTCCGACGTGAGTAGTAGTACTAGTATATACACTATATATACCGCATGATTCTTTGCTCCTTCTTGCGTACTTCGCCGACATGTGGGAATGCCAACATTCGGGTCGACGTGTCATGCACCAGATTAGAGCGAACGAAAGGGGGGCATCACCCCGGTCGTAGCGCCTGTAATTCATGACAATAATGAGTAGTCATATCACAAGACCTCGTCTCTCCAGCAATAACACGCCATCAAATCGCACATTGTCAGTTTTTGATGTACAAAAATTTGGTAGGAACTCTAGGCTGATGATTGTTGGGACTCTATAGTTATTGGATGGATTTGCTAGCAACAAGGTGCCAGGCACAATTTACTGGTTATGAGAAGACTATAGTTGTGTTATTGTGATATTCAATTTATAGAATTGACTATGTTCT
>NW_021235420.1:0-628 GCF_002162155.2 Triticum dicoccoides | reverse complement strand
AAGTCCGGCGAGTCGCCGCCGCGCTAATGGTCGCCGCCGGCCAGAACCCCGGCGGGCTGACGTGGCTTGTTAATTAGCCACTAATTCCCCACCCGCTGACGCTGACAAGTGGGCCCCAGGGCTTAGTCAAAGCTGACCAGCCCAGGTTTGACTCGGGGTTAACCCCCTGTCACTGACGTGTGGGTCCCACACGTCAGATTTGACCTGGACAGCCGCGTTGACCCGCTGATGCAATGATGACGTCATGCTGACGCAATTATACATTTTCTGGAATTAAAATAATTCAGAAAATCCAGAAATTGATTTAAACTTCAAAAATTCATAGAAATTCAACCGTAGCTCAGATTGAAATAATTTATATATGAAAAATTATCAGAAAAATGCAATCTTTCCATCTGTACTAGTTTCATGCATGAAAAACAAACTTATACATGCTGAATATGGGAAAACACATTATGGCATATATAAGAAACTTAATTTAGAAATGCATTTGAACCTTTGGTTCAAAAGGACTTCAAACCAATTGAACACTAGTTGCATTAGCTCAACAGCATCACATCTACATGCCATGTTCATGCATCATATTGTTGCATATGATTGTGTTTTGATTGCCGGCACCGTTCCTTCT
>NW_021235419.1:0-981 GCF_002162155.2 Triticum dicoccoides | reverse complement strand
AGGACCAAAAATCAATGAGTAATAGCATAGAAAACTAGCCAGAATGGACCAAATATGTGAGTTTTGACAACGTCCCTGTAACCGGACCTCAGGGTTCCCCGAACATTCGGATCGCCCCAAGACCCAAAATTAGTGGGTAATAGCGCAGAAAACTGGTAAGATTGGACCAAATATGCGAGTTTTGACGACATACCCGTAACCGGACCCCGGGGTTCCCCGAACATTCGAATAGCCCCGGGACCTAAAATTAGTGGGTAATAGCACGGAAAACTGGCTATTTAGGACCAAATCTATGAGTTTTGATGACGTCCCCGTAACCGGACCCCTGGGGTTCCCCAAACGTTCAGATCACCACAGGCCGCAAAATTAGTGGGTAATAGCGCTTAAAACTGGTCAGAATGGACCAAATATGCGAGTTTTTACGAGGTACCCGTAACCGGACCCTTCGGGTTCCCCGAACATTCGGATCGCCCCGGGACCCAAAATCAATGAGTAATAGCACAGAAAACTGGTCAGAATGGACGAAATCTGCGAGTTTTGACGACGTCCCCATAACCAGGCGTCGGGGTTCCCCGAACGTTCGGATCACCCAGGGACCAAAAATTAGTGGGTAATAGCACAGAAAACTGGTAAGATTGGACCAAATATGCGAGTTTTGACGACATCCCCGTAACCGGACCCCTGGGGTGCCCCGAACGTTCGGATCGCCCCGGGACCCAAAATCAGTGCGTAATAGCACAGAAAACTGGTCAGGATGGTCCAAATCTGCGAGTTTTGACGATGTCCCCATAACCGGACGTTCGGATCGCCCCTGTACGCAAAATCAGTGAGTAATAGCTCAGAAAACTAGTTAGAATGGACCAAAACTGCGAGTTTTGACGAGGTCCTCGTAACCGGACCCTTGGGGTTCCCCGAACATTCGGATCGCCCCGGGACCCAAAATCAATGAGTAATAGCACAGAAAACTGGTCAGAATGGACG
>NW_021235418.1:0-386 GCF_002162155.2 Triticum dicoccoides | reverse complement strand
AAGAACATAAATAACATTACATCATCCAAACACTCATGGCCCGATTACGGCGCCAAAATAAAAGAGAACCCAACATGCGACACGGTCCCAATCAAACCCCAACTAGGCACCACTACTGATCATCAGGAAAAGACACGTAGTATCGTTGAGAGTCTTCGTCGAACTCCCACTTGATCTCATACTCGTCACCTGGAGCGGAATCACCTGGACCTGCATCTGGAGTTATAGTATCTGTGAGCCACGGGGACTCAGCAATCTCGCACCCTCGCGGTCAAGACTATTTAAGCTTATAGGAATGGTAAGGCAAATATATGTGGAGCTGCAGAAAGCGACTAGCATATATGGTGGCTATCTTATTCGCAAAAGAGAGCGAGAAGAGGAGGCAA
>NW_021235417.1:0-1325 GCF_002162155.2 Triticum dicoccoides | reverse complement strand
GGGGTGTTTTCCCACAAAAATGATACAGAGTTGGTAGTGCTTGCAGTCGGACAGCAAGATGCAACCCTAGCAGAGAGCGCATCGTGAGAGCCGAACTATGAACGCCATCTTGGAGGTGGAGGACGCTAGGGACGACCAGGTATGGAGTGCAAGTAAGGGCGGAGGGCCGGTGCGCCCCGAGGTAGCCGCCGGCGCTAGTAGAGGACATAGGAGATCAAGATGGAGGCATCGATGGAGATTCAGCGGAGACGGGATAAGGAAGCGGCGACGGTGATGGAACTTTATTATTTGGGAGTAAGGGCATGTACAATGGTTCTATCTTAAGAGTGCCACGTAGGATAAATGATGAGGTGGAGGAGAGAGAAATCGTAAGATAAGGCTTGTCTTCTCTTATTTAAGAGAAGACAAAAGATGATCTCTTAGCACAATTTGTTTCACCATGTTTTTAGGAACAACTAACTATTTAAGATAAGGCTAAGAAATGACCCATTGTAGACATGCTTTTTTGTCATCTCTAATTTACATGCAAGACTTAAGATAAGACTATCTTATCAACCATTGTACATGCCCTAACAATATGGAAGAGGAGATCGCTTAAAATTAGCCGTCAGTTATGGGAGACGGAAGAGATAACACGACCACTATTAAATTCCATGACCAAGGGACATGAAAAAATGCTGAGATGGCAAATTTGTTGAGGTGGCATGTGGGGATATGTGATGAGGTGGATAGGTTGTATGTTAAGATAAATATGGTAGTGGGGGTGAGTCTCTTAGGCTGGTCGTAATGGTAGTATCATAACTAGTATCATGCATGCCAACTAGACAATTTTGATGATGTGTCATAGCATTAAATGAAGAAAGAAAGGGTGGAGTATCATACCATGATACCGTATCATAATAAATGCAATGCTACTTTGTGTCATGCATGGCAATAAATAGAATACTACATGATACCAAAACATGATATTATGCATTAGGGAAGTAGTATCATACACTAGTATCATATGCATGATACTAGTATATGATACTCCCCATTACAACCAGCCTTAGGCCCCTCCAATGCTCCACCTTGTACAGGTGTTAAGGATGCCATGTAGGCAAAAAGTCTGATGTGACAAGGTAATTAAGAGGAGAGATGAGTGTGGTGACCTCAGGAAGAAACAATGCCAAACGCAAGAACCTAGGCAAAACACTTAATTTGGAAGGATCCCACCAATGCATAAAGAACTTTAGTTGTAAAATCATTAAATGAAGGATGCTTAGCATCAACAAGTTAAGCACCTATGCATTGGGGGCTTTAGTTGTTAAAGGTTTTAATGTGCT
>NW_021235416.1:0-649 GCF_002162155.2 Triticum dicoccoides | reverse complement strand
TGTGCTCCCGCGCTTTCCATTGTTTGTTACCGTTACACGTTTAGGTTTGTTAATTTCCCGGTTGTCAGTCGTTGTTTAGTTTGTATTCAAATCAAGTGTTGTTATTTCCTCATTTGAATAATAAGCGGGAAGAGGTTTCATTCATTCATTGTTCCTTCCGTCATGTTCGGGTCGTGTGGTGTCGGTCTGGCGCCTGCTGCATTCATGTGGTGAGTTGATGCATAAAATTGATATAGTCCATGTACCTCTTTACTACTACTACCTCCGTAAGGAATATATGACGTTATTTAGGTCACAAGCTAAGTAGTAGGAGTGTTTAATTAAAAAACTACCACGTCAGGGCTTGTGTCCTACAGAACTACCACCTTCAGAACCACAACAAAAAGCAACCACTTGAAGCTTTTTTTGTTGGAAAAAACTACCACTTTCGGATAGTCGCCGGTTTAGACGATTTAAGCATGTTTATGACAGGTGTAACCCACCCGTCAAGGCTGACGTGACAGAAAAGTCAATTCCGTTTATTTAGGTCCTTAAGTTGACAGTTATGTCAGGGTTTTTCTTTTAAAGGAGGATAACCCCCGGCCTCTGCACTGAGCAATGCACAACATCAACCTCCTTATTCCTTCCCCTCCTCTCTCTCTCTCTCTCT
>NW_021235415.1:0-1647 GCF_002162155.2 Triticum dicoccoides | reverse complement strand
AGTTTGTCCTCCTCTGAATCCGGATCCTTGGTATTATCTGAATCGGCGTATTTAACCAAAGCGGCCATGAGTGTTGACATGTCATTGCAGTGACGTTTGAGCCTTCCCAACTTCTGTTTTAATGGTTTGAAACGACAATTGCCCTCTAATGTTAACACTGCCATGTCTGCATTGATACGATCTGATGAATTCAAAATTGCCGAGACTCGTTTGACCCAATGGGTCGTGGACTCCCCTTCCTCTTGGACACAAGCGGCCAGATCTACGATTGACATCGGCTGCTTACACGTATCCTTGAAGTTCTGGATAAACCAGTGCTTCAATTCGGCCCATGATCCAACAGAGTTGGTTGGCAAGCTCTTCAGCCAAGTGCGAGCTGTTCCTTCCAACATCATGGTGAAATATTTAGCACACACTGCCTCATCCACATCTAACATCTCCATTGCCATCTCATAGCTTTCCACCCACGCCTCTGGTTGCAAATCGGTGGTGTAATTTGGTACCTTACGAGGTCCCTTGAAATCCTTGGGCAGTCTCACATTACGTAAAGGGGGAGTCAAACACGGCACCCCTAAGGAACTGAACATCACCCCTGGCTCCACAGAGGCCGTGGGGTGAACCGGAGTATGCTATCGTGCTCCGCGTCGAGCTATCAAGTCGGCCTCCCGACGTGCGCGGCCATGGTCCACAACATCTTGTGCATCAGCGCCTCCCCCGGCCGGGTTGTTCCCCCATGGTGAATTTCGGCAACATGCGCTACTGGACACGGCCGGTTCGTCCTCCACGTGTCTGCTATAACTCCGGCTTGGACGGGGAGTGGAAGGGATCCTCTCACGACTGTGTGAATACGCCTGCTGTTGATTTAGCGCTGTTTGAAGCAAATCCCTGGCCCGGCGTGCTTCCACAGCAACTGGTGACTCGCCGTCGGTTGGGAGGGCCGCCAGGCGTGAAGCGGCGGCCACAATGTTGTCCAACGGGTTGGAATAATGCCCGGGTTGCGTCGATGGCACAATGTTGTTCTGGCGAGGCAGGTCCGTCGTGCGTGGCTGAACCGGCGCTCCTGCTCCTGGCGCGCCCGCCCGGTTTAGTGTGGGTTGGTTACCAGCTCCTGCACCTGGTGTGTTGAAAATATTCTGCGGCTCATAAACCGACAGGAGACGTGATCGATACCTTCTTCTCATGACTTCCTCTGAAGCATTCTTATCCAGTCTAATCCGGTAGGCCTGTGCTTCCAATTCGGCCCGCTCCGTAGCCATCCTGGCATTCTCTGTTGCCAGGTCCGCTTTAGCCTGGGCTATCTGATCTTTCACTTTTGCAATCTCCACATTGTGCTGATCCCTGGCTGCTGCATCCACCTCTGCGGACATCAACATTGCCAGAGCATCGAACAAATCAGACAAGACTTGGGCCGGAGGTGGCGCGGAGCTTCCTGCCCCTGCTGGTGTGGCCGTTGTTGAACCGGAGAGCATTGCTGCGGCGCTAGATGAATGAGGCGCCAATTGTGTGCCGGCCATGAAGATGGCGGCCCGGTTTGGCAGACCGGGGGAATCCGGAATACTGTTGCCCTCGGATCCTCCCTCAATCCGGCCGTCCTGCAACTGGTAAAGCGATTCGGTCTCTCCAGAAGACTCGTCATCAGAGCAGACT
>NW_021235414.1:0-721 GCF_002162155.2 Triticum dicoccoides | reverse complement strand
GATGTGCGACTATCTTCTCCTTTTTGTCTTCTCCACCATCATATTCTATTCCACCTAGAGTGCTATGTCCATGGCTCACGCTCATGTATTGCATGAAAGTTGAAAAGGTTTGAGAACGTCAAAAGTATGAAACAATTGCTTGGCTTGTCATCAGGGTTGTGCATGATGTGAATATTTTGTGTGGTGAAGATGGAGCATAGACAGACTATATGATTTTGTAGGGATAACTTTATTTGGCCATGTTATTTTGAAAAGACATGATTGCTTTATTGGTAGGCTTGAAGTATTATTGTTTTTATGTCAAATGATAGACTATTGCTTTGAATCACTCGTATCTTAATATTCATGCCATGATTAGATTACATGATCAAGATTATGCTAGGTAGCATTCCACATCAAAAATTATCTTTTTTATCATTTACCTACTCGAGGACGAGCAGGAATTAAGCTTGGGGATGCTGATACGTCTCCGTCATATCTATAATTTTTTATTGTTCCATGCCAATATTCTACAACTTTAATATACTTTTGGCAACTTTTTATACTATTTTTGGGACTAACATATTGATCCAGTGCCCAGCGCCAGTTCCTGTTTGTTGCATGTTTTTTGTTTCGCAGAATATCCATATCAAACGGAGTCCAAATGGGATAAAAACTGATGGAGATTTTTTTTGGAATATATATGATGTTTGGGAAGAAAAATCCACGCGAGACGGTGCCT
>NW_021235413.1:0-390 GCF_002162155.2 Triticum dicoccoides | reverse complement strand
CGTAACCATGGATAATCTTCATTGTTTATCAGGATGCTTGGGTCAGCCTTGACATTGAAGGGAGGAATTTCATGAAACTTTTCATAATCTTCAGACATGTCTGGCTTGCCGTCCACTCCCAGGATGTCCCTTTTTCCTGAAAGAACTATGTGGCGCTTTGGCTCATCGTATGATGTATTCGCTTCCTTATCTTTTCTTTTTCTCGGTTTGGTAGACATGTCCTTCACATAGATAACATGTGCCACATCATTGGCTAGGACGAACGGTTCATCAGTGTACCCAAGATTTTTTAGATCCACTGTTGTCATTCCGTACTGTGGGTCTACCTATACCCCGCCGCCTAAAAGATTGACCCATTTGCACTTAAACAAAGGGACCTTAAAATCAGGT
>NW_021235412.1:0-1186 GCF_002162155.2 Triticum dicoccoides | reverse complement strand
AAAAAAAAATGTTGAACAAGTATTTGAAAAAATGTTGATCGCGTATATAAAGATGTTGAAAAAGTATTTGAAAAATGTTGAACAAGTATTTTTTTCCTTGTGGCGAATGTTAAACAAGTACTTAAAATATGTTGAACAAGTATTTGAAAAAATGTTGAACGTGTATTTGAAAAACAATGTTGAACAAGTATTTGAAAAGAAAATGTTGATCATGTATATAAAAATGTTGAACAAGTTCTTAAAAAATGTTGAACAAGTATTTGAAAAACAATGTTGTATGTATTTGAAAAACAATGTTGAACATGTATTTGGAAAGAAAATGTTGATCATGTATATGAAAATGTTGAACATGTATTTGAAAAAGGTTGAACAAATATTTAAGAACTTGTTGAACAAATATTTGAAAAATATTGAACAAGTATTTGAAAAAATGTTGAACAAGCGTTTGAAAAATGTTGAACAAGCATTTGAAGGAAAAACCAAAAAAGGAAACAAAGACCAGGAGAAGAAAAAGAAACAAAAATAAAGCAAAAAATGAAAAATGAAAACTACACAAAAAGTGGAGAAGAAAAACGAAAACGAAAAAATCAAACTAAGGTTACAAAATGTGCGTTAAGCGGCACGGAATAGGAAACGCCTAGTGGTCCTAAAGTGACCAAGATAGTGTTGCCCATGTTGAATGGAGAAGATTTTCCTAGAGAGATAAATCAGACTTTCATTGTTCTTATTCCCAAGGTATCAAACCCAACATCTCTCACGCAATATCGACCTATTAGTCTATGCAACATTTATACAAAATTGCGTCCAAGGTTCTAGCAAACAGGTTGAAGAAGATTTTGCCAGAAATGATCTCTGAAGAACAATCAACATTTGTTCCTAGTCATCTCATCACAGGCAACATAATTTGTGCCTATTAATATTTACATTTTATGAAAACGAAGAGAAATAAATTCAATTCGCATTGTGCTTTGAAACTGGATATGATGAAAACCTATAACAGAGTAGAATGGTCATACCTGGAGGCCATTATGAAGAAAATTGGGCTAGCCCCAAGATCTGTGCAGCTAATCATGAATGGTGACACCTCTGTCACATACTCAGTTCTTTTTAATGGAGGTGCTTCAAAGGAGTTTCAGCCTTCTCGAGGTATTCGGCAAGGTGATCCAATATCACCTTACCCCTTTTT
>NW_021235411.1:0-403 GCF_002162155.2 Triticum dicoccoides | reverse complement strand
TGAAGATTATGAAAAGTTTCATGAAATTCCTCCCTTCAATGTCAAGGCTGACCCAAGCATCCTGATAAACAATGAAGATTATCCATGGTTACGGTGCAATAAGCAAATGACACAAGCAACTATTATGATGATACCATGCCAACTTTGTAACACACGAACATGCTACCATTGTCCGTTTTGTACATGCACATGCTATGTGGGTGAAATTATGATACCATGCCAACTTTCAACTTTTTCAGAGTTCATTTGAAATGCTTTCAGGTCTTATGGTTTGGCCCTCGTAATACCATGAGCATTAGTCCCTGGCCCATGCCAACTTTCAACTTTAAACTTTCTAAAACTAATGGCACTAACATGAAGTTTATAATTTTGCTCCTCGCCCCTGACACATGACCATTAGTCC
>NW_021235410.1:0-1729 GCF_002162155.2 Triticum dicoccoides | reverse complement strand
CAAAAGCAGGAGGAAGGAGATGAGTTTGGGGGGATGTGGATGTGGATGTCAAAATCACTATCTCTCACTCTACCTGACCGGAAGTTTGCTCTGATATTTCACCCTAAAATTTCGAAAGTTGCTTTCAAATTTTTGAAAACTCGTCACAATTTTTGTGAGAGGTGGTCTCGTTTCAGAATGTTTATCCTAATCTTTTGACAAATTACTCTATTTTTTAGAAAAAAATATGACAAACTTTATGAAAAAAGTGCCATGGGTTGTGAAAGCGGGAGAGTGAGTGAGAGGTACTATTACACCATCACTTGTCATAGACCTTTCTTTATTTAAGAATACCAAGCTACCACTTTTCTTGACCATTTTATTAAAAGGGGTTTTATCATTTACGCCACTAGTTGTGTCTCACTACTCACTTTTCCCGTTTAAAATTACAATTGCTCAAAAATATCATCATTTTATGAGATGCTTGCTCAAAAATACCGTTAGACACCTCAAAGATTATATCGTCTCATTAGGTGTTTGCTCAAAAATGCCATTGGACAGTGTTACTATCAGGTCCAACCCATTGACCATGTTATATGACCAAAATACCCCTAGACCCACATGTAATTTCTCTCTATCTCGCAATGATAGGTGTCGTCCCCACTTGTCCGGAGTAAGCAAGCATAGAGAAAAATAAAAACTTTGTTGGGGATGGAGTGGGACACACACTTTATCGTAGTGAGATAGAGGGAGAGCTAACATGTTGGTCCGTGGGTATTTTGGTCATGTAACATGGTAAACGGGCTTTGAGATGACAGTAATGGTTCAAATTTACTTATGCGGGAGCCGGCCATTGAGTGGAAAACCGCATCTGTCCGTGGATCGGAGGGGGGGCAGTCCGCGGACACTTATGCGAGAGCCATCTATCCAACCGTAGCCGCATACAATTTAAACCCAGTTTCAACTAACTGGACGATTTCATCAAACTTGACGGAATTCATCAAAGTTTGGATAGAAAAACAGCATAAAATATCCATGAATAACATGTAAATATGTCTAGTACAACAATAGTTCAAATTCAACGAGATTTAACCGGATGTTCAACAAGTTTTTCATGGATGAATCATGTTATCCCACACATACTTTCCTAGAGATTCATCCAACAATGTATGTGCGTGAATGATATCCCCTCTGACTAGTAGTACATCACAATAGCACGTGTAGACTACACAACATGTAGAGCAACAATGAGTGAATAAATCAATCAACAACATGTAGAGTAAGAGGGAGCCAAACTTACAAACTCCATGGTCGCCACGCGCAACGGTCACATTGCCTACGGCCGATCAATCGCGCCACAATACTTCATGATAGAGCTTTGGATGTGTACCATCGATACGCTAAGGACTTGACACTGTGTTCATGGGTGATGTGCATGTCATAGGGCGCAATGTGCTTTCACACATGAAACGAACCATGCACGCGCTGCCAAAAGGCCTCCCTTCTGCTCCTGCCTACAAAGTGTTGGGTTTCGTAGTAATTTCAAAATTTTTCCTACGCGCACACAGGATCATGTGATGCATAGCAACGAGAGGAGAGTGTTGTCTACGTACCCAACGCAGACCGACTGCGGAAGCAATGACACGACGTAGAGGAAGTAGTCGTACGTCTTCACGATCCAACCGATCAAGCACCGAAACTACGGCACCTCCGAGTTCGAGCACACGTTCAGCTCGATGACGATCCCCGG
>NW_021235409.1:0-801 GCF_002162155.2 Triticum dicoccoides | reverse complement strand
AGGTAAGGTATCAACAGATGTAGCGACAATGTCAGGCTATGCATCAGAATAGGATTAACGAAAGCAGTAACATGCTACACTACTCTAATGCAAGCAGTATAGAGGAGAATAGGCGATATCTGGTGATCAAGGGGGGGCTTGCCTGGTTGCTCTGGCAAGAGAGAGGGGTCGTCAACTCCGTAGTCGAACTGGTCAGCAGCAGCGTCGGTCTCGTAGTCTACCGGAGAGAAGAGGGGGAAGAAATAATGAATACAGAGCAAACAAAGCATCACAAAATATAACAAGGCAATACGCGGTGTTCGGTGTGCCCTAACGCGGTAGTAGGTGATACCGGTGAAGGGGGGAAAACATCCGGGAAAGTATTCCCGGTGTTTCGTGTTTTCGGGCAGAGGAGCCGGAGGGGGAAAGTTGCGAGTTCGATAGGTTAGGGGTGTGTGGCGGACGAACGGGTTGTGTACCCGGATTCGTCTCGTCGTTCTGAGCAACTTTCATGTACAAAGTTTTTCCATCCGAGCTACGGTTTATTTTATATTAATTTTAAAAGATTTAAATCATTTTTAGAATTTATTTATTTAATTTAATCAACATTATCCAGAATAGTGTCTGCTGACGTCACCATGACGTCAGCATGACATCAGCAGTCAACAGAGGTGTTGACTGGGTCGCTGACGTGTGGGACCCACTGGTCATTGACTGTTTAGCCTAATCATTGTTTAACTAATCTAACTACTGTTTAATTAAATTAGTTAGTTAGTTAGGTTAATCTAAATATGATTAATTAACTTAATTAATCCACTAATT
>NW_021235408.1:0-3303 GCF_002162155.2 Triticum dicoccoides | reverse complement strand
AAACTTTTGGAGTGCTGCTTCGATTTCTGCCCGGGGGCACGAACCAATGCTAGCTTTGCTTTGCCCTGCTCTGTTCGATGGCTCCGTATCATAATGGTCTTTCTCTTTCCGATTCGATCTGTCTCCGTCCGTGTCGCACGAGGACTCGGTCCTCTTTTGGTCCGCAACAAATCACGTGCACACACCACGCAGCCGCTGCCTTGCCTGCAGCTCCGGACCGGCCTAGCCGGCCACGCTGCCGCACAAGCACCTTAGGCCGGCCTGCTGCACCTGCCGCCAGCCCATCCCAGCTTTGACGCCTGCTGCTCCAACTGCTGTTGCCGCACGTCACGCTATCGTCCTCGTAGTTTTCCGAATAGATCTTGCTGCCACCGTTCCGATCCGCCGACAAACTTTCTTTCGTCTTCAGCTCGGTTTCAACTCCACAGCTAAAATCTCTCGGCTCCGCTTCCTCTAGATCAACAATCCGCTACCCCCGGACAACCTAGCTCTGATACCACTTGTTAGAATAAATCCAAGGCGTTCCGTCGATTTACCGAGGACCAAGCAATCACACAAGCACGGCACCGAGATATATAGTTCTACCATGTGTCCTTCTGTTTTATTTATTTTGTTGTGGAACAAACAAAGATATCGATTGTGTGGGTATAATAAAATTTCAAAATTCCCAAGAGCAGCTTGATTCTTTGTTGATTTGGAGGTGCATGGATGAATGAATGAGAATTGCCATGCCTCGTTATCCTTGTGAAATGCTACTACTTGTTATTCAGATGGTGAAATAAGAGAAAAGATGAGGTTGCTCATGCCCATGAACATGAGAGAAGAGTAGGCTTGGACATTAGAAAGAAAGATGAGATGTTGCTACAACAATTAATAATAATTACTGTATCTATGAATGAACTGCAAACAAATTGGCAAACAAAAACCGTCTTGAGTGAGCGGTTCTAGGTCTAGCACAAGCCTTTTTATTTTATTTTTAAGGAATGGATCCACCAGAAGCTGAAAGTCAAAGAGTTCAAAAGGAGTACTTGCTCGGTTCTTAAGTTTGTCTGTTTGCCATACAGATATATTCCTATAGAGAAGGCGCAGAGACAACATTAATTGCGAGAAGTTTTGTCACCTTCCACTATTGGCTGCATGCACTTTCCACTCGCCTCCTCCCAAGTAATTAATCCTTTCCGAGGCCACGAGGGAGAAACACATCCATCAGCCAACCAGCCATCCATCCATCCAAGGTCTGGATCGCGCCACCTCATCAATCCACGGCACGGCCTTCCCTCTCACCAATGGACCACACCCTTATCTTCCTCCTCCTCTCCGCCATGCCCCCATTCTTCTTCTCTATCTATATATACTAGAGATGGTCATCCGTCCGCGTGCGGGGTGCGCGTGTGAGTTGGACTTGGGGCGACGGAGAGAGGCCAAGCTTTCCCTCCCGCGAGTGAGCGTTTGCTTTTTCTTCTGCTCACTTTGCTTCTTGCACTCTGTTCATGTTGTCTTTCCCTTTCTATCTTGTACCTGACCGCAAGCTACTGCTGTTAGGAAGCACAAATACTCAAGGAAAAACTGGTGCTGGAAAAGCGCATCGCTTATATGCGCGTGGTAAGCTATTTGCTTTATCCCGATTCTTTGGTTCCTTTGGTTGAGTGCACCGTATTATTTTTAAAACGATTTTCTTTTTCAGGCATTTGATCATCAATGGCAAGACTTGGTTGATGCAGCATCAAAGTCTTTAGCATGCAGACAAGATGTTATCGAGGAAAACATCCGCATGGCATATGGATTGCAGGTACTTTTCTATCATTGGAATTTTCCTGACTTATATGCTTGCTTTGAATGGTTGCCAGATGTTCTATCTTTGCAACATCAAGTAGAAATCATTTTATGATTAAACTGGTGATGATTTTATGATACCAATTTCAAATTGAATGAATTTGTTTGTATTCTATGAACTGAAGTTTCTTGAACTAACATGTGGATACTATTCTTTGTGCAGGCCGTCGAGAAGCGGCGAGGGAGGAAGAAGGGCCTCTTCTTCAAGTAGATGACCGATCCGATCCGGCTTAATGTATATTCGTCCTTGTTTATTCTTCTTCGAGTCTACAATACATATATAGGTCCCTGGTGGTGAAGGATAGATAGCCTGATAGATAGGCGTGGCGTGCTATATATATTATTTTCGGTGGTATTGTATTTTGCCGTTGTAATCGAACACCGAAGAACCTGATGAGATTGTTCTAAATGCTCGGTAGAAATGGAAAGGAGTTACCTTCTTGTTTTGTTTATTTACTGGTGGTGGTGATAGGAGATGGTTCAGATGTGTTGAATTGTAAGCAAGAGCAACGAGAGACAATCGAACAAATGATTGAACTATCGATTCCATTGAATGATTCTTGGTATATATACAAGGGGAACATACACGATTAAGAGATGTGACTGTTCATAGAGGTGCAACGGGAGAGACGCGACGGTCGCCAATGCAACCGACATACAGATTACAATGGGAGGAGTATCTCTTTAGTTAACAAGATGTTTTGCTAGGACACAAGTTTATCACCACCTAATAGGAGCTCCCAATGAAATGGTACAATGCTGTGCACCGCTGCCTGTCTGCATTGGGAGCTCCTAATTATTATGTGCTTCAGGCGCCCCTCAGGAGAAATGGCGCCCACGCTACCCCTCATGGGCTGGCCCAACACGAGAGATTCACTTCGCTCAGGAATCGCTTTGTTTGCTGGTTCACTAAAAAATAAAAGTGGTTCGCTGGGTTCGTGGGTTGCCTAGTCATGGTTCACCGTTTACCAGTTGACAGTTGACTTTTTGAAGAAAAAAAGTTTTTTTAGAAAAGCGAATTCAAAAAAGTTCATCGGTTTTGGAAAAAAAAACTTTGAATAAAAGTTTGATGCAAAAACTTTAATGAGTTCGGAAAAAAAGTTCGTACAATTTGGAAAAAAGTTCACAAAATTTGAATAAATGTTCCATGGATTTTGGGAAAAAGTTCATTGATTTTGAAGAAAAACTTTGCAAATTTGAAATAAAGTTAATTGATTTTGGAAAAAAGGGGTTCACGAGTTTGAAAACAAATCTGCACATTTATGAAATAAAAAATAGAAAAGGGAAAAGGAAAAATGAATAAAAATGTCCGGAAACTGACAAACAAAAAAAACCACGTATTGAAGAAAGAAATAAAAGGGAAAAAAGCATCTGTGCACAAGCAGAGAAGATACTCGGGTTCCCTTCTCTCTCTCTCTCTCTCTCTCTCTCTCTCTCTCTCTCTCTCTCTCTCTCTCTCTCTCTCTCTCT
>NW_021235407.1:0-1321 GCF_002162155.2 Triticum dicoccoides | reverse complement strand
GCAATATGAATGTGTTTTGGGCTAATGCACCTAAAACCAGATTAAATGAAGTTGGTTTGAATCCAAGATTCAAATTCAAACTCCATATGTGGATATTTAAATGCCATTAGTATGATTTGTGCTAAACAGCATCTATAAGTTGTTCTAACATGCATGAAAATGGTACAGATGGATTCCTTGAATTTTTCTGATAATTTTTCATATATAAATTATTTAATTTGGAGTTACGGTTGAATTTCTATGAATTTTAGAAGTTTATACAAATTTCTGGAATTTCCTGAATATTTTCAAATCCAGAAAATACTTATTGCGTCAGCCTGATGTCATGATGACGTCAGCAGGTCAACGTGGCACAGTCTGGTCAACCCCTGACCGGTGGGTCCCGAGTGTCAGCGTCTAACTAAACTAACCTAGCTTAGTTAAACTAACCTAACCTAATTAGCCGGGCGGGGCCCGCAGGTCAGTGAGAGAGAGGGGGTCAAACCCGGTCAAACTCACCGGAGTTGACCCGAGGCTCGTCGCCGGCGAGGCCAGGGACGGCGGAGAGCGTCGGGATTCGCCCTCCGATGACCAAAAGAGCGGCGGAGGGGCTCTACGGGATGCCCAGACCCGCGCGCATCTAACAGGGCCAACGGAAGAAGCTAGGGTGGCCGGAGGCAACGGCAATCATGACGACGGCGGCGGCCGGAGTTCGGGTGGTGGCGGGTTTGGCGCTACGAGCGGTGGTTTGGCGCGCTGAGGGCACTGGGGAGAAGCTCTTGCTCCTACGCATCCAAAGGAACGGACGGGAGGCCGCGAGGTGGCCGGAGTTGAGCACGGCGTCGACCTCGGCGGCGGCCGGAGCTCGGGCGAGCTCGGGGTCGGGGTTAGGGAGCACGGCAGGAGGAGCTGGGGCGTGCTACGGACTCCTGAGATCGCGGTGAGCACGTCAGTGGGCTCGGATACGAGCTGGGGTGGCTGTGGCCATGGCCACGCCATGGCCGGCGGCGAGAAACTCTCGGCCGCGGTGGAGGAAGAGGCTAGGGGATGAGTGCGAGCTTGAGGGAAGGGGAAAGAGGAAGAGAGGCTCACAGGGGTTGCATCGGTGGCCTCGGGGAGCTCGGGGAGGCGTCGGAGGCGGCGAATCGACAGCGGTGAGCTTCGGTGGCCGGCGACGGAACGGCGATGGTGGCGGCGTTGCAGGGCTTCCGGAGGGCCGTGGGTCGGTGGGGAGGAAGGAGGGGGTCGAGGCGGAGCCTCTGGGCTAGTCGGGGGAGCGAGGGAAGGGCGGTGGCTGTGGTTACGGCGAGCGGCGGCGACGGGCTCCGCTCGGTGAGGAGAA
>NW_021235406.1:0-418 GCF_002162155.2 Triticum dicoccoides | reverse complement strand
CTCCTCCATTACTTCTTTCCGGTAGAACCCGAGACTGTTGGCGCCCCCAGTTCGACTACGGAGTTGACGACCCCTCCTTGGCAGAGCAACCAGGCAAGCCCCCCTGATCACCAGATATCGCCTATTCTTCTCTATACTGCTTGCATTAGAGTAGTGTAGCATGTTACTGTTCAGTTACTCCTATTCTGTTGCATAGCCTGTCATTGTTGCTAGTCATTGATACCTTACCCGCAATCCTAAATGCTTAGTATAGGATGCTAGTTTATCATCATTGGCCCTACATTCTTGTCAGTCTGCCTTGCTATACTATTGGGCCGTGATCACTCGGGAGGTGATCACGGGTATATACTATACATATATACATACTATATAGATGGTGACTAAAGTCGGGTCGGCTCGTTGAGTACCCGCGAGTGAT
>NW_021235405.1:0-3187 GCF_002162155.2 Triticum dicoccoides | reverse complement strand
GGGGGGGGGAGGGGGGGCAAATCATACTAGACTTTAATTATCGTTATTAATACTAATTTCAGGAAAGATGGACAAGCTAGGATGAACTCGGTACGTGTCTAAGTTGAGGAGGAGGGAGCTGAATTAGTGGGTCGCAAGCGTGCACGCATGCACACCAACCATACAAACAAAAGCAAAGCAAAGCAGGTCTAATTAAGGCATGTTGGCGGGGCTAAATTTTGCTTGCTTGAAACAAAGAAAGAAAGAGCCTATCGTGCTCCGATCGTCGTCGATCCATCCAAGAAACAAACCAAGACACGCAGGGCCGGCGAGGAAGGAAAGGAAGGAAGTGATGGCATCGTTCGGCGAGGCGCCGGCGGGCAACGCGGCGAGCGGCGAGAAGATCTTCAAGACCAAGTGCGCGCAGTGCCACACGGTGGAGCGCGGCGGCGCCCACAAGCAGGGGCCCAACCTCAGCGGCCTCTTCGGCCGCCAGTCCGGCACCACCGCCGGCTACGCCTACTCCACCGCCAACAAGAGCATGGCCGTCGTCTGGGAGGAGAACACCCTCTACGACTACCTCCTCAACCCAAAGAAGGTTCTCATTCTTCTTCTTCTTCATCGATCATTTCTTACAATTGCTAACAACATGGATGGATGGCATTGGCATTGGCATGGCAGTACATCCCTGGGACCAAGATGGTGTTCCCGGGCCTCAAGAAGCCGCAGGAGCGCGCCGACCTCATCGCATACCTCAAGAAATCCACCGCTTAATAATTATCACCTTCATTCTCCTAATTCCATCATCTCAAGTACAGTACCGCAAGCAAACAAGAAGAAACTAGCTGTCTGCTGCATGCAGTATATATGTTTATGTACAATATATCGATTGATTCATCCATGTGTACGTGTCCATGTAATTAAAAAGTTGATCCATTTTATCTACAAAACCGTGCATTTTTTTTATTTTTTTCCCCTCACATTTATCAGAGGATTGGGTTTAAATATCCCTTTAATATGTAATGCATTAAAAATTGAATCAATAATAATAATACAACTTCCATTACAAACAAGGCTTAAAGTTAGGGGGTGTTTGGTTCCAGGGACTTTTTTGTGTTGGGACTAAAAAAAGTCCCTAGCAAACCAAACGGGGTGGGACTTTTTTTGGGACTTTTTACTAAAAGTCCTTAGAAGCACCTCCTTGAGAGACTTTTTCAAAAAGTCCCAGGGACTAGAAAAAGTCCTAGGACTAGAGAACCAAACGCCACCTTAGTATAGCGCGTGCACTGTTATTTTCAAAAGGTCACACATTATATTACAACTCTTAACTTAGAGCACCTCCAACACGCGCGCCAAAAGACGCGTACAGTAAAATCGTTTTTTAGCGCGCGCGGCCCGGTTTCGTGCGCTCCAGTGATGGCAGCAAACTAGCGCGCGTGGTAGAAAGCGGCAGCTGGCGCGGTAGATTTGGCGCGCCACTTCGCACGCGCCTATAAAATCCGGCACTCGCCACACGCTCAACCACACTGTCACGCGCCCTTCCCCTCGCCACCTCGCCGCTTTTAGTCTTTCTCGCCGCTTTCCGCGCCACCATGCCGTCGCGCCGCCGGAGTTCTTCGGGCTACCGCAGCGTCCGCGAGTGCCCCAACGGCTGGTACTCCGCCAAGATCCGGTCCGGCGACGTCTGGCTCGGCCTCGGCTCGTTCCGGACCGCGCACGAGGCGGCCCGCGCGTACGACGCGACGACGTGGCGCTTGGAGAGGCCCCCGTCGCTGATGAACTTCCGGGACGTCTTCACGCGCGAGAAGGCGCAGCGCGTCGCCCCTCCGCCTCGTCTCATCATGGACCAGGACCGTGCGGAGCACGTTCGGCTGCAGCATCGCCTCCTCGTCGCCAGGAGGACGAGCGAGACATGGCGGAGTGGCGCCGGCGCCACCCGGAGGACGTCGCTGCCAAGAACGCCTCCACCGTAGTTTTTCTCAGTTGCACCGTAGTTTTTTCTATCTAGTTGCACCGTGGTTCTATCTATCTTTGCTTCAGAATTATGTAAAATATCTTTATATCCTTTTTTATCTATGCTATGAACTATGTATCGTTTTTTATCTATGCAAAGTTATTAAAAAAAATGTTTGTGCAAGAGCGCGCGCTGCATTTTAGCGCGCCTGCCGGAGCTACGCGCGCGCTGCATTTTAGCGCGGCCGCGCCAAACCTGACGAAGGGCGCGCCGTAAACCAGAATTTAGCGTGCCGCGCGCTTGGCGCCGGTTGGAGATGCTCTTAATGAATGTTATTATTAACAGTGGAGTATTTGGCAACTGCATTATCCGACTAGCTAGTTATCATAATTAAGTTGTCAATAAAATATTACATGACTAAAATGTTATAAGAATAAGTTACAAATTTAAATTAGTATAAATATATCTATAGATAATCACTTCCATGACAAGGTAGCCGGACCAGAATAAGGCGTGAATCACTAACTAGCTTGTTAGCTCAAATTAGAGTGGCAGTTGCAGCCTTGTAGAAGCTTGAGGTTGTGAGCCGCAGATGAGCCGGCGAAGAGGGCTTCAATAGGAAAACAAATAAATCTATGTGTAAGGGCGGGAGGCATTGAAAATAATTTGAAGTTGAGAGAATTTGGTGGGCTTTGATGGAGGCTCACAACCTCACAACCTCACAGCCATGGTCAGTGCTGCTGGAAGACGAAGCTGCTTTCGGACGCCTCGTTTCATGACTCGCTAGTGAACCCAACCAAGATACGTCGCATCATCGGTGAGCGCCAGTCGAGCAGGCCGTCCCCTCCTTGGTCACACGACCGGCGGTACGGTGGCGAGAAACGCCTCATCATCAGTGAGCAGAACAAGGCCGAGCTGCTTGCTGGATGCCTCGCTTCAAGAGGCGCCACTCGAGCAGGACGTACGTCCTTGGTCACGCGGCCGGCGGTGGCGAGGAGGCGGTTCATCGTCGGCGGCAAGAGCTTTGCGTGGGCGGAGAGGGCTACATAGAGAAGAGAGAGGTCGTTCGTTTGGTGGACTTGCCTTGAGTATACAATGCCCTTGAGCCGCTCCCCCGACCCCCGAGCCGCTCCCGCGAGCGTCCTCGGGGGAAACCCTAGCCGCCGCCCCTCATCCTCCCTCGTCGATCTCTGCCCCCGCCGCCATCGCACAGCGCCGCCGGGCAAAGACCGGCCGGCGTTGGTGGCGGCGGGG
>NW_021235404.1:0-1225 GCF_002162155.2 Triticum dicoccoides | reverse complement strand
AAAATGAAAACTTCCTTATGAAATATTGTTTGCCATTCCAATATGCACCCTTGTGCACAATATGAGATCATTTGAACAAACTATGCCATGAATGTGGCCATAAGATTGATCATTTGTCTTGAAAGCCATTGATCTCCACACGTGATAGCTCGTTTCTGAGAACACTTTTTTAAAATAATTGTCGTATTACAAGTTTGTTATTTTTCCTGGGAACTTGGCCACATATAATTAACAAAAGGAGAGCTCAAAAAATTGGGCAGACTTCTTTTATCCTGGTTCAATTCCTCTTTTACAACCGTCACCAAACATTTCTTTACCATGGTTACAGCATCTACAGCCGGGCATAACAGACCCAACCGGAGCTCTCAAACGGGGCTCAAATGCCCAGACTGACCGACATCCATCATATCCATCCCAAACGAAGGACTGATATGAGGCGGCCCCAGCGCGCCTGGGCGCGTCCACCACGTCAGCCCGGCACACCCCGACCCACCCTGACCCCATAAAAAAAACCTCTGGAACAAACCCTAACTCACTTCTCTCCGCTCCACTCCCCTTTCCCCAATCCGTTCAATCCCTAGCGCTGGTGAGCATGTCTACGTAGTACATTCTACTACTACTACTAGAGGGGGTGGGGGATCTCACGGCGGCGAGCTCGCAGCCGAGGACGACATGGTGGAGGAGCTCAATCCTCCTCCTCGGAGCTGACGAGGTTGACGAAATTCTGCCTCTGCTCCTCGCGGATGCATCTCCACTCGTTGTCCTTCTCCTTGGCGGCAAGGTTCGCCGCGACCGCCTGCTGGAGCATGAGGGCTTCGAGCTCCTCGTCGTGGCGCCAGCGCTCCGCCTCCACGCGCAAGCTTCGTTCGACAATGGCGGCCGTGACCGCGTCTACATCAGGGACGAAGTCTTCGGGCCCGACGACGCCTCGGCGCTCGATCTCCTCGGGCTCCTGCTTGACAGCGACAAGGTCGCGCTCCTCTGGCTCCTCCGACCACTCCCTCTTCACGGGGAAAAGCGCCACGCTGGAAGAGGATGAGCTCACCGCGGTGGTGAGCCACGCGGCGGAGCAGGGCGTACGCCCGTGCTGACGGACATATTCCTCCGTCTCACGACGGAGACTCGACGGCGGCGGGAGGCCCCTGTTCGTCCATTTCTTCGTCGCGCGCTTCCTCGCGCCGTTCGCGTCGACATGCCGCTCGCGCTCGGGGTCGCGGCGACGGCT
>NW_021235403.1:0-4127 GCF_002162155.2 Triticum dicoccoides | reverse complement strand
TTTTTTACTTTGCATCTTTATACCAAAAATACCAAAAATATTATCTCTATCAGATCTCACTCTCGTAAGTGACCTGAAGGGATTGACAACCCCTAATCGCGTTGGTTGTGAGTAGCTATCGTTTTGTGCAGGTACGAGGGACTTGAGCGTGGCCTCCTACTGGATTAATACCTTGGTTCTCAAAAACTAAGGCAAATACTTACGCTACTCTGCTACATCATCCTCTCCTCTTCGGGGAAAACCAACGCAAGCTCAAGAGGTAGCATGGCCCAATCCTTTCTTTAGCAAAGGACAAGCCTGGACAAATTCTTATATGAAGGAAAACGCTCCCGAGGACACATGGGAAAGTTATCGTCAAGCTAGTTTTCATCATGCTCATATGATTCGCGTTCGTTACTTTTATAATTTGGTATGTGGGTGGGCTGGTGCTTGGGTACTGCCCTTTCTTGGACAAGCATCCCACTTATAATTAACCCCTATTGCAAGCATCTGCAACTACAAAAGAAGTATTAAGGTAAACCTAACCATAGCATGAAACATATGGATCAAAATCAGCCCCTTACGAAGCAATGCGTAAACTAGGGTTTAAGCCCCTTACGAAATTCACATGACTACTTATAGAAAGACTTCTCCCATGTCCTCAGGAACAAACGTAACTACTCACAAATCATATTCATGTTCATAATCAGAGGGGTATTAATATGCATATAGGATTTGAACATATGATCTTCCACCGAATAAACCAATTAGCATCAACTACAATGAGTAATCAACACTACTAGCAACCAACATGTACCAATCCAAGGATTTGGGACAAAGATTGGATACAAGAGATGAACTAGGGTTTGGGAGGAGATGATGCTGGTGAAGATGTTGATGGAGATTGACCCCCTCCCACTGAGAGGATAAATGGTGATGATGATGGTGATGATTTCCCCCTCCCGGAGGGATGTTTCCCGGGCACAACAGCTCCGTCGGAGCCCTAGATTGGTTCCACCAAGGTTCCGCCTTGTGGCGGTGGTGTCTCGTTCCGAAATCTTGCCTATGATTTTTTCGAGGGTAAAAGACTTCATATAGCAGAAGATGGGCGCCGGAGGCCTACCAGGGGGCCCACGAGGCAGGGGGCGCGCCTAGAGGGGTAGGGCGCGCCCCCACCCTCGTGGACGGTGGGTGCCCCCCTGGTATTTTCTTCACTCAGTATTTTTTATTAATTCCAAAAATAACTTCCATGGAGTTTCAGCTCTATTTCCTCCTGGTCGGATTTGTGCCATGACTTCGTGGGCGCCTTTACTGGAGGTCACCAAGCCCATGGCCAAGCAAGCAACCTGCACGTCATTTCTCATAAGGGAGGCGAGAGTCTCCGCAAGTATATACATAGGTTCAGCCGAATAAAGTACAATATCCCTGATGTTCATCCTGCCGCCATCATCAGCGCGTTCCATCAGAACGTGCGTAACTGCAAGATGCGCGAAGAGCTGGCAATGAACAAGGTGAAAGATGTGGCAGAACTCTATGTTCTTGGTGACAGATGTGCCCGAGCTGAAGAGGGAAGGAAGTACCCCTGCGAAGATGCCGGCGTGGAAACCGACTCCTCAGATGAGGATACTGCCGCCCCAGCGAAGAAAGGCCGGTGCCGCAACAGGAAGCGCAAAGGTAAAGCCGTGCTTGCCGTCGAGGGATCTGATGACACCGGCTCCACCAAGAAAACCAAGGCAGATGACCCCGGCAAGGAAATTGCCGGCTGTGTCGCCTACCGGGCCTTGACGGCTGCCGAGAAGCCAGGAAACTCCGACAAGCGATATTGCAAGGTCCATCACACCAAAGGCCATGATCTCCAGAACTGCCGACAAGTTGAGCTCCTTGCTGAGAAGCAGAGGGCTGAATATGAGAGGCGGGACAAGGAGAAAGGCCAGGACGGTGCTGAGGGGTCCGGCAAGAAGCGTGACGGCCAGGCGGGCCATCGCGGCAAGGATATACAACAGGAGAGGCCTGCCCAGGGCCGTGACAGAAAGTCAGAAGACGACGATCACGAAGAGGACGATGAGTCCGGCGACCAAGAGTTCCAGAAAGCTACAGAGGCCATGTGCGTCGATGGCGGCGCCTTGCTGCATACTTCTCACCGCCGGCTTAAATAGTGGGCACGCGATATTATAGCGGCAGAGCCCTTGTTTGATGCCCAAAGGTTGCTGAAGTGGTCCAGCACACCTATCATTTTTTACACCGAGGATCACCCTGATCGCACTACTGCGGTCGGGTGCTTGCCATTGTTGGTTTCACGAACACTATGCAACCTCAAGGTGACAAAGATGCTAGTCGATGGCGGGGCCGGTCTGAACTTAATCTCGCCTGCCGTGATGGAGAAACTGCAGATTCCTGATGAAGACCTCGAAGAGACAGGTACGTTTCAGGGGGTCAACCCGGGAAGAAGTCAACCAAAGGGGAAGGTCACGCTGCCCGTGACTTTTGGAAGTGATCTGAACTACAGGACAGAAAGGATTGTGTTCAACGTAGCCAAGATCCCCTTGCCTTACAACGGGATCCTTGGCTGCCCAGCGCTGGCCAAGTTCATGGCGGCGTCACACTACGCCTACAACACCCTAAAGATGCCGGGGCCTGTGACGATCATCACCGTCCCGTCAGACAAGAAGGATGCGCTAGTTTGTGCTGACCAACTCTAACAGCAAGTAGTTGCAGCAGCTGCCGCTACTAGGGAACTTTCTCCTGCCGCTGGGACCCCGGGAGGGAAGAAGAAGAAGAAGACCGGTGAGACCTCGGACACCCACTCCGGCAAGCGCACCTCTTCGGAGTGTAGCGCTCCCATCGAGGACGTGCCAGAGAGTTCCACCGGCGGAAACAATAGGTCCAGGGCCATACCGCCGGGAACCAAGAAGGTTTATGTCAATGAGGACGGCATGGGAGGAGCTTTTACCATAAGCTCCACCCTTGACGACAAATAGGAAGACGCGCTCGTCACCTTCCTGCAGGCGAATGTCGATGTGTTTGCATGGCAAGCATCCGACATCCCTGGCGTTCCCAGGGAGGTGATTGAGCACCACCTTGCTGTTTGTCCTCATGCGCGGCCCGTCAAGCAGAAGGTCAGAAAGCAAGCTTTGGAATGGCAAGAGTTCATCACAGAGGAGATCCGGAAATTGGAAGCAGCGGTAAGAGGAGTGCTCCATCCAACGTGGCTGGCCAATCCGGTGGTAGTGCGCAAGGCAAATGGGAAGTGGAGGCTGTGTATTGATTACAAAGATATTAATAAGGCTTGTACCAAGGACCCCTTCCCATTGCCGCGCATCGACCAGATTGTTTAATCCACAGCTGGGTGTGACCTGTTGTCATTCCTCGATGCCTACTCCGGCTATCACCAGATCTTCATGACAAGACAGGACGAAGAGAAAACGTCATTCATCACCCCATGTGGTACCTATTGCTTCATGCGGATGCCTTTCGGGTTGAAGAGTGCTGGTTCGACATTTGCAAGGGCGGTCCAGATTGGTTTTGAACCCCAGCTCCATAGAAATATGGAAGCTTACATGGATGATATAGTGGTCAAAACCAAGAACAGGGCAACCCTCATACCGGATTTACAAGAAACATTTGCAAACCTGCGCAAGATCAATCTCAAGCTGAACCCTGAGAAGTGCATTTTCGGCGTCCCGTCCGGCAAGCTTCTCAGGTTCTTTGTGTCACAGTGTGGGATAGAGGCCAATCCGGACAAGATCAAAGCTATAGAGCAGATTGAAGCACCCAAGAGAATCAAGGATGTGCGTCGGCTTGCTGGTTGCGTCGCCGCCATGGGCAGGTTCATTTCCAAGTCTGCCGAGCGCGCCCTTCCCTTTTTCAAGATTTTGAAAAAGGCGGGCCCAATGGAGTGGACACTAGAAGCTGAAGCAGCATTGCAAGATTTGAAGAAGTATCTCTCCTCCGCGCCAATACTAGTTGCTCCTAGGCCCCGGGAACCGTTGCTGCTATACTTGGCGACGACGAACCAGGTGGTCAGCGCCGCACTAGTGGCGCAGAGAGAGATCGATGACGAGGTAGTAGCAGCGACGGAGCCCGGTGCCACCGATGCGGAGATGACACAGCCAGTTGGAGTGCCGCCAAAGAAGAAAATGATGCAGCAC
>NW_021235402.1:0-758 GCF_002162155.2 Triticum dicoccoides | reverse complement strand
TCCCTCAATTATCCCAGAAGCAGTGAGCCATCTTTGAATTGATCAGATTAATAGCACACTTGGGGAATTTGATCATACTCATAAGATAAGTAGGAATACTAGCTAAATAAGCTTGGATAAACACTAGTTTCTTATCATACCCTAATAGCCTTCCTCTCCATCCAGCGACTCTTTTTAAGGCTTCTTCAACCATAGGTTGCAACTCTTCTCTTTTGAGTTTTGAGTGGTGAAGAGGAAATCCAAGATATTTAAGGGGAAAGGATCCGGGACCAAAGATAAAGCTTGTGCCACCTTCTGGGTCTCTTCCTCCTTGACATTGATAGGTACTAGATCACATTTATGAAAGTTAATCCTTAAGCCAGAAATTTGTTAAAACAAGAAATCAACCATTTTAGATTCTTAGCAGATTCAAGGTTATTTTCCAAAAACAGGAGAGTATCATCTGCATACTACAAACTAGTTATCCCCTCAGGAAAAATATTAGGCATCAACCCAGTTAACATTTTGTTTTTAGCAGCTTTATTTAGCATTCTGCTAAATACACCAGCTACCAGGTTGAAAAGCAGAGGGGAGGCAGGATCACCTTGTCTCACACCCTTAGAGCATCTACAGTCGGGCACCTTAAACCCTCCTCAAACTCCCGCCCGGTCACTGGCCGGTCATGATATTTCGACCCAGACAGACGCCTCAAACAGGCCACAAACGCCCGGGCTGACTGGCACCCCTCATATCCAGCCCAAATATGGGGTGGATTGGGC
>NW_021235401.1:0-1226 GCF_002162155.2 Triticum dicoccoides | reverse complement strand
AAAATGAAAACTTCCTTATGAAATATTGTTTGCCATTCCAATATGCACCCTTGTGCACAATATGAGATCATTTGAACAAACTATGCCATGAATGTGGCCATAAGATTGATCATTTGTCTTGAAAGCCATTGATCTCCACACGTGATAGCTCGTTTCTGAGAACACTTTTTTAAAATAATTGTCGTATTACAAGTTTGTTATTTTTCCTGGGAACTTGGCCACATATAATTAACAAAAGGAGAGCTCAAAAAATTGGGCAGACTTCTTTTATCCTGGTTCAATTCCTCTTTTACAACCGTCACCAAACATTTCTTTACCATGGTTACAGCATCTACAGCCGGGCATAACAGACCCAACCGGAGCTCTCAAACGGGGCTCAAATGCCCAGACTGACCGACATCCATCATATCCATCCCAAACGAAGGACTGATATGAGGTGGCCCCAGCGCGCCTGGGCGCGTCCACCACGTCAGCCCGGCACACCCCGACCCACCCTGACCCCATAAAAAAAAACCTCTGGAACAAACCCTAACTCACTTCTCTCCGCTCCACTCCCCTTTCCCCAATCCGTTCAATCCCTAGCGCTGGTGAGCATGTCTACGTAGTACATTCTACTACTACTACTAGAGGGGGTGGGGGATCTCACGGCGGCGAGCTCGCAGCCGAGGACGACATGGTGGAGGAGCTCAATCCTCCTCCTCGGAGCTGACGAGGTTGACGAAATTCTGCCTCTGCTCCTCGCGGATGCATCTCCACTCGTTGTCCTTCTCCTTGGCGGCAAGGTTCGCCGCGACCGCCTGCTGGAGCATGAGGGCTTCGAGCTCCTCGTCGTGGCGCCAGCGCTCCGCCTCCACGCGCAAGCTTCGTTCGACAATGGCGGCCGTGACCGCGTCTACATCAGGGACGAAGTCTTCGGGCCCGACGACGCCTCGGCGCTCGATCTCCTCGGGCTCCTGCTTGACAGCGACAAGGTCGCGCTCCTCTGGCTCCTCCGACCACTCCCTCTTCACGGGGAAAAGCGCCACGCTGGAAGAGGATGAGCTCACCGCGGTGGTGAGCCACGCGGCGGAGCAGGGCGTACGCCCGTGCTGACGGACATATTCCTCCGTCTCACGACGGAGACTCGACGGCGGCGGGAGGCCCCTGTTCGTCCATTTCTTCGTCGCGCGCTTCCTCGCGCCGTTCGCGTCGACATGCCGCTCGCGCTCGGGGTCGCGGCGACGGCT
>NW_021235400.1:0-921 GCF_002162155.2 Triticum dicoccoides | reverse complement strand
ATTAAGTTCATCTAATCAAATTATTTAATGAACTCCCACTAAGATTTGACATCCCTCTAGTCATCTAAGTGTTACATGATCCGAGTCGACTAGGCCGTGTCCGATCATCACGTGAGACGGACTAGTCATCATCGGTGAACATCTCCATGTTGATCGTATCTTCCATACGACTCATGTTCGACCTTTCGGTCTCTATGTTCCGAGGCCATGTCTGTATATGCTAGGCTCGTCAAGTTAACCTAAGTGTTTTTGCATGTGTAAAACTGTATTACACCCGTTGTATGTGAACGTAGGAATCTATCACACCCGATCATCACGTGGTGCTTCGAAATGACGAACTTTAGCAATGGCGCACAGTTAGGGGGAACACTTTCTTGAAATTATTATAAGGGATCATCTTATTTACTACCGTCGTTCTAAGTAAACAAGATGCATAAACATAATAAACATCACATGCAATTATATAGTAGTGACATGATATGGCCAATATCATATAGCTCCTTTGATCTCCATCTTTGGGGCTCCATGATCATCTTTGTCACCGGCATGACACCATGATCTCCATCATCATGATCTCCATCATCGTGTCTCCATGAAGTTGCTCGCCAATTATTACTTCTACTACTATGGCTAACGGTTTAGCAATAAAGTAAAGTAATTACATGGCGTTAAATCATTGACACGCAGGTCATACAATAATTAAGACAACTCCTATGGCTCCTGCCGGTTGTCATACTCATCGACATGCAAGTCGTGATTCCTATTACAAGAACATGATCTCATACATCACAATATATCATTCACCATTCATCACAACTTTTGGTCATATCACATCACAAAGCAATTGCTGCAAAAACAAGTTAGACGTCCTCTAATTGTTGTTGCAACTTTTACGTGGCTTCAATAGGGTTCTAGCAAGAA
>NW_021235399.1:0-719 GCF_002162155.2 Triticum dicoccoides | reverse complement strand
AACCAGCCGCAAACGGAAATGATTGAATAGCTGAGAAGAACGAAAGAATGCAAAACTCCACTTCAAAAGAATACGGAGAATTAATTGCACTTCGAGATGCGAGAAGAAAAGATACTTGAGCTCCTTCAACGAGAATCTTGATGAACACTTGAAGAAAAGATTAAATCATAAAGAACCACCATGAAGAACTCCGGTAACAAAAGGATGATGAGATAAAATTGAAGGATGAAAGAATAAGATGAGCCTTGCGATGATTTAGATGGAGGTTCCGACGAGATGACCGAGGAAATTTGAACTCCGGAAAAGAATAGATGAAAACACTTGAGACTAGAATTTATTCATCAAGAACAAACTCCGAAGGAAAGGGATTACTCACTTGGATGAAATAAGAATAAGATTTATTGTATGCTTATACTTCACCAAATTAAATTGATGACCAATAATGGATTTTTCATACTACTTATTCTTGTTGAAAAGGATTGAGAAGTGACATATCACAACCTTAAGAAGGTCTTCATGAACCACCGGTAGGATTGAAAAGAACGAAAGGATTAAAATGATACTCAAGGAAAAGAATCTTGAACGAACCACCGTAAGAATTCGAAAATTACTGACGAAAGGGACTGGATCACCGTGAAGAATTAGAAGAAAAAATATGCTCGAGGGGATTCAGATGCAAAAGAACAAGGAGATCATGAGCTGACTAAAGAATACTTGGA
>NW_021235398.1:0-2944 GCF_002162155.2 Triticum dicoccoides | reverse complement strand
GGCGCGCCCCCTACCTTGTGGCTCCTCTTTTGTGTCTTGACGTGGGGTCCAAGTCTCCTGGGTCTTGTTCGTTGAGAAAATCACGTTCCCGAAGGTTTCATTCCGTTTGGACTCCGTTTGATATTCCTTTTCTTCGAAACCCTAAAACAGGCAAAAAACAGCAATTCTGGGCTGGGCCTCCGGTTAGTAGGTTAGTCCCAAAAGTAATATAAAAGTGGATAATAAAGCCCAATAATGTCCAAAATAGTAGATAATATATCATGGAGCAATCAAAAATTATAGATACATTGGAGATGTATCAAGCATCCCCAAGCTTAATTCCTGCTCGTCCTCGAGTAGGTAAATGATAAAAACAGAATTTTTGATGTGGAGTGCTACTTGGCATAATTTTAATGTAATTCTTCTTAATTGTGGTATGAATATTAAGATCCGACAGATTCAATACAAAAGTTCATATTGACATAAAAATAATAATACTTCAAGCACACTAACTAAGCAATTATGTCTTCTCAAAATAACATGGCCAAAGAAAGTTCATCCCTACAAAATCATATAGTTTAGTCATGCTTCATTTTCGTCACACAAGAATGCTCTCATCATGCACAACCTCGATGACAAGCCAAGCAATTGTTTCATACCTTAGCAATCTCAAACCTATAAACTTTCACGCAATATATGAGCGCGAGCCATGGACATAGCACTATGGGTGGAATAGAATATGATCATGGAGGTTGTGTGGAGAAGACAAAAAGGGAGAAAGTCTCACATCAACGAGGCTAATCAATGGGCTATGGAGATGCCCATCGATTGATGTTAATGCAAGGAGTAGGGATTGCCATGCAACGGATGCACTAGAGCTATAAATGTATGAAAGCTCAACAAAAGAAACTAAGTGGGTGTGCATCCAACTTGCTTGCTCACGAAGACCTAGGGCACTTGACGAGGCCCATTGTTGGAATATACAAGCCAAGTTCTATACTGAAAAATTCCCACTAGTATATGAAAGTGACAAGACAAAAGACTCTCTATCATGAAGATTATGGTGCTACTTTGAAGCACAAGTGTGGAAAAAGGATAGTAGCATTGTCCCTTCCTTTTTTTGGCCTTTTTTTGGGGCAATGCTCTATGAATGATGATCATCACACTTCTATTTATTTACAACTCAATGATTACAACTCGATACTTAGAACAAGATATGACTCTATATGAATGCCTTCGGTGGTGTACCGGGATATGCAATGAACCAAGAGTGACATGTATGAAAGAATTATGAACGGTGGCTTTGCCACAAATACTATGTCAACTACATGATCATGCTAAGCAATATGACAATGATGAATGTGTCATGACAATGATGAATGGTGGAAATTTGCATGGCAATATATCTCGGAATGGCTATGGAAATTCCATAATAGGTAGGTATGGTGGCTGTTTTGAGGAAGATATAAGGAGGTTTATGTGTGAAAGAGCGTATCATATCACGGGGTTTGGATGCACCGGCGAAGTTTGCACCAACTCTCAATGTGAGAAAGGGCAATGCACGGTACCGAAGAGGCTAGCAATGATGGAAGGGTGAGAGTGCGTATAATCCATGGACTCAACATTAGTCATAAAAAACTCACATACTTATTGCAAAAATCTACAAGTCATCAAAAACCTCGGCACTACGTGCATGCTCCTAGGGGGATAGATTGGTAGGAAAAGACCATCGCTCGTCCCCGACCGCCACTCATAAGGAAGACAATCAAATAACACCTCATGTTTCAAATTTGTTACATAACGTTTACCATATGTGCATGCTACGGGACTTGCAAACTTCAACACAAGCATTTCTCAAATTCACAACTACCCAACTAGCACGACTTTGATATTATTACCTCCATATCTCAAAACAATCATCAAGCATCAAACTTCTCTTAGTATTCAAAACACTCATAAGAGAAAAAAATATTCATCTTGAACACCTAGCATATTAGGATTATTTAAGAAAATTACCATGCTATTTAAGACTCTCAAAATAATCTAAGTGAAGCATGAGAGATCAATAGTTTCTATAAAACAAATCCACCACCGTGCTCTAAAAGATATAAGTGAAGTACTAGAGCAAAATTATATAACTCAAAAGATATAAGTGAAGCACATAGAGTATTCTAACAAATTTCAAATCATGTATGGCTCTCTCAAAAGGTGTGTACAGCAAGGATGATTGTGGTAAACTAACAAATAAAGACTAAAATAATACAAGACGCTCCAAGCAAAACACATATCATGTGGCGAATAAAAATATAGCTCCAAGTAAAGTTACCGATAGAAGTAGACGAAAAGAGGGGATGCCTTCCGGGGCATCCCCAAGCTTTGGCTTTTAGGTGTCCTTAGATTATCTTGGGGGTGCCATGGGCATCCCCAAGCTTAGGCTCTTGCCACTCCTTGTTCCATAATCCATCAAATCTTTACCCAAAACTTGAAAACTTCACAACACAAAACTTAAAGTAGAAAATCTCGTGAGCTCCGTTAGCGAAAGAAAACAAAAGACCACTTCAAGGTACTCTAATGAACTCATTCTTTATTTATATTGGTGTTAAACCTACTGTATTCCAACTTCTCTATGGTTTATGAACTATTTTACAAGCCATAGATTCATCAAAATAAGCAAACAACACACGAAAAACAGAATCTGTCAAAAACAGAACAGTCTGTAGTAATATGTAGCTAGCGCAAGATCTGGAACCCCAAAAATTCTAAAATAAACTGCTGGACGTTAGGAATTTATCTATTAATCATCTGAAAAAAGAATTAAATAAATAGCACTTTACAAATAAAAATGGCAGCAGTTCTCGCGAGCGCTAAAGTTTCTGTTTTTTACAGCAAGATTAACAAGACTTTCCCCAAGTCATCCCAACGGTTCTACTTGGCACAAACACTAATTAAACACAAAAAACACAAC
>NW_021235397.1:0-1055 GCF_002162155.2 Triticum dicoccoides | reverse complement strand
ATTAGATTAGTTAAATCCTAATTAGAGTAAACAGAGTGTGACATGTGGGACCCTCACGTCAGACTGACCCAGTCAACTCCCTGTTGACTGCTGACGTCAGCATGCACTATTCTGGATAATGTTAGCATTAAATGATTAAATAAATTCTAAAAATGATTAAAACTTTAGAAAATCATATAAAATAAACCGTAGCTCAGATGAAATTACTTTCTATATGAAAGTTGCTCAGAACGACGAGACGAACCCGGATACGCAGCCCGTTCGTCCACCACACACACCTAACATATCAAACCCGCAACTTTCCCCCTCCGGTTCATCTGTCAGAAAACATGAAACACCGGGAATACTTTCCCGGATGTTTTCCCCCCTTCACCGGTATCACCTACTACCGCGTTAGGGCACACCGCGTATTGTCTTGTTACGCTTTGTGATGCTTTGATTGCTCTATTATTTATTGTGTTCCCTCTCCGTTACTTCTTTCCGATAGACCCCGAGACTGCCGGCGACCCCCAGTTCGACTACGGTGTTGGTGACTCGTCCTTCTTGCCAGAGCAACCAGGCAAGCCCCCCCTTGATCACCAGATATCGCCTATTCTCCTCTATACTGCTTGCATTAGAGTAGTGTAGCATGTTACTGCTTTCCGTTAATCCTATTCCGATGCATAGCCTGACATTATTGCTACATCTGTTGATACCTTACCTGCAATCCTAAATACTTAGTATAGGATGCTAGTTTATCATCATTGGCCCTACATTCTTGTCAGTCTGCCTTGCTATACTATTGGGCCGTGATCACTCGGGAGGTGATCACGGGTATATACTACATATACATACATACTATATAGACGGTGACTAAAGACGAGTCAGCTCAATGAGTACCCGCAAGTGATTCTGATGAGGGGGGCTGAAAGGACAGGTGGCTCCATCCCGGTAGGGGTGGGCCTGGGTTCCCGACGGCCCCCGACTGTTACTTTGTGGCGGAGCGACAGGGCAGGTTGAGACCGCCTAGGAGAGAGGTGGGCCTGGCCCTGGTCGGCGTTCGCGGATACTTAACA
>NW_021235396.1:0-7886 GCF_002162155.2 Triticum dicoccoides | reverse complement strand
CCCACCCTACTAACCCAACACCACACTCAAAACCCCTCCGTTCTCTTCTTCCACCTCTCTGTTTCACTACTTCTCCCCCGCCATGAGCTCGAACTCCAACCACAACCCTTTCCCCTGGGGCATTGGATGGAGGGCCTTCTTTCTTACTCAATACCATAAAAGTATATTAAATAATCTTCATATCTATTACAATGAATTAGGATCATACATTGCCATATATGTTCTGTATATTTTCTTCATTTCCCTTACTAGCAAACATGGAAATTAAGCTTGGAGAAAATTTAGCCTCAGTATGACACATGGCCAACCATGTGTTAAATTTCTTGTTATTTTGGCCAAAGTTTGAGAGCAAACACACCTTCGTTCTTCTATCGATGATCTCTTGTTATTAAATACTAGTCTCCCGCTAAGAAAGAATAAGTCAAAATATATAGTGTTTTTTTTCTATTGTGGCTATCTTACTTTAAAATTTGCCTTAAAATAATTTCAATAATCATCTTATTTAGCCCGAAGAGATCGACTCGAGATCATTACGAGCTGAGCACGAGCCACTTTATATATCTCGACCTTGAGCTTTGTACATTTTGAGCTCGCTCGAATTTGAGAATGCGTTGAGCTGAGCCTAGACCAACTCGCTCAAACTCGACTCATTTGCAGCCCTATCGATGACATACACAAGGAGGCCAACATTGTGATGAAGAAGGCTGCGTTGGACGAGCTGAAGACACTGATTCCAGACCCAACCAAGGGTGCAATGTAAGTGAACATCCTATGCTGGGCCATGAATCAGGTAGATGTCGGCGACGTTGGACAGAGGGCAAGACAGGACAAGTACACGCAGTACAAGGCATGTGAAGACCGGCGTGCTGTGGCGTACTAGAGTAGGACGTTCGGCTCACCAGAGGCCGACAATGATGAGGTGCAGATGGTGGCCAGGGCGCCGACGGTAGGTGACCGTGCAATACCCATCGTGTCGATGAAGACGATGACGACAAAGATGATGAGGAAGAAATGAATATGTCTATGCCCCTCCACCGCTCGACACAACTCCAAGATCACCGTGGCTAGATAAGAAAGTTTGTACCCCAATCCCCACCCCCGATGTAATTAAAAAATGAACTATGAACCCTAAAAGTCGTTGGTGTAGAATCGATCCATGGTAGTGCTTTAATCCAATCCTCCATCCATGATGTGTTCATTCTCCTCCCTAAATCCCCAATCGAGTGCTCAAATCTAATCTAGTATGAGTCTAAAGCAGTAAATCTACAAAGAGGGTGAGGACTTACTGTCGGTGTCAAAAACGGCGGATCTCGGGTAGGGGGTCCCGAACTGTGCGTCTAAGGTTGATGGTAACAGGAGGCAGGGGACATGATGTTTACCTAGGTTCGGGCCCTCTCTACGGAGGTAATACCCTACTTCCTGCTTGATTGATCTTGATGAATATGAGTATTACAAGAGTTGATCTACCAGGAGATCGCAATGGCTAAAACCATAGAAGTCTAGCCTGTATGATTATGATTGCCTCTACGGACTAAGCCCTCCAATTTATATAGACACGGAGGGGACTAGGGTTGTACAAAGTCGGTTACAGAGAAAGGAATCTTCATATCCGGGCGCCAAGCTTGCCTTCCACGCCAAGGAGAGTCCCATCCGGACACGGGAGAGATTCTTATGTCTTGTATCTTCACGGCCCAACAGTCCGGCCCACACTACATAGTCCGGCCGTCTGAGGACCCCTTAATCCAGGACTCCCTCAGTAGCCCCTGAATCAGGCTTCAATGACGAGGTGTCCGGCATGCAGATTGTCTTCGGCATTGCAAGGCCGGTTCCTTCTCCGAATACTCCAGAATAGTCTTTGAACACAAGAATCATGTCCGGCTCTGCAAAATTAATTCTACACACAATCGTAGAGAGTATAATATTTCACGAGTCCAATCCGCTGACAACTTTTTGTAGCGTGACATCACGTCGCAGCCCGACCATTATTTCGAACCATTTTTTAGCCTACTGCTCCATATTTTGAGATGTGGTTTCATTGGCACGTCTTGTCAAAGCAGAGATCGTGTCCCCTTATTGCGGGATTCTCATCAATACGGGCGTAGGTAACCCAACCGTTCTGTTGACCTGATTCCTTAGGAATAGGCAGGTTTTAAGGCCTAGGAGGGGGTGTTTGATATTCATCGCCTTTATAAAGGGGGTACGACCCGTCTTTTCTCCTTTACGCCAACCCTTTCCTCAACCTGTCCCATCTTGAGTTCCAGCACCCAAGGTTCAATTTAATCGCTTCACGCTTCCCAGTCATGTCTGGACCAAGCCCTCAAGGCCGGTGGGTGGCTTCCTCGGTCAAAGAGGAGGATATTGCGAAGCTCTGAGCGGTGAGATACCTGACCGCGGAAATCCCCCACAGGCTTCCTGCTCAAGGGCAGGTTGTTCCTACTCCTAGATCCGGCGAGAGGGTCGTATTCATCTCCCACTTCCTCCGAGGGATAGGGTTCGCTCTTCATCCCTTCATTCGAGGGCTCATGTTCTATTACGGGCTAGATTTTCACGATCTAGCTCCGAACGCCTTTCTTCACGTCTCGGCGTTCATTATCATGTGCAAGGCCTTCCTCCGTATTCCCCCGCACTTCGGATAGTGGCTCAAGACCTTTAATGTGAAGCCGAAGGTAGTCGACGGGAAACAAGCGGAGTGCGGTGGTGCTGTAGTGAGCAAACTCACCAATACTCCTTGCACTACAAAAAAATACACTTTCATGGTGATACGTGTTTGTCACAGTAGGTCGCATTTTCTGTCATGCATGTACATCCATGACGATTTTATGACAAAATCAGGATAGTCATACCTGTGCTGTCGTAGAAGTGTTCCATGACATTACCAAAATTATCATCATAGAAGTGTGCACTTCCATGATGATAAATCCCGCGTCACAGAAGTCCTTTCGTCAAGGGTGACCGACACGTGGCATCCACCGTAATAGAACGCCGTTAAGCTATCGGGTCCGGTTTTGGATCCGATAACCCATTAACAGCCCCGACCAATGGAGATTTTCCACGTGTAAAATCATCATTGGCTGGAGGAAACACGTGTCGGCTCACCGTTGGGACAGATGTCATCCACTCATTGGACCCAAGGCGCCTATGATACGTCGACATGTGGCACGACCCAACAGAGGCCCATTCCTGTGAAAAGGCCGACCCGTTTGACTTGGTCAAAAGGTGGCGGGCCGGCCCACAGAAAGCCTGTTAACGGCTTGTTCGCATATAGCCCATTTACAGCCCGCTAACCCAGAGCCCCTTACGACCTCTCCGAATTAGGCCCAATAGCGTCATCTGGGCCGTCCAATATGATTCTAGCCTATTTTAACTTCCGACCCATGTATGGCTCATGACGTCTTTTGGCCCATATGAGGGCCTTTGTAACTCTTGGCCCATTAACGTCCTGTGGTGAAACTAGCCCGTAATGAACAATGTATCACTTTATACCCATTAACGGCCCATTATTCCATTGGGCCATTTCCAACCCAAGTTATCTTTCGGCCTTCTCAGGGCCCATTTATTCTTGGGCTCATTTCCAGCATTCGATTTCTTATGGCCCGTTACTGTCATTTTCTGCCTGTGGGCCAAATTTAGCCCGTCGTTACAGTCGGCCCGTTTGTGGCCCGTTAATACGTTGGGTCGTTTTGATGTAAACAAACCAGTTGGGCTGTTTTCATAGAGTTATCAAATACGACCTATTAACGGCCCGTTATGGTCCACGAATAGTACGGCCCATAATTTGCGAAATGATGATACGCCCCGTAGAAGGCCCATGGATCCTAATGAAGGAAATATGCCCCAGAGGCAATAATAAAGTTATTATTTATTTCCTTATTTCTATATAAATGTTTATTATTCATGCTAGAATTGTATTAACCGGAAACATAATACATGTGTGAATACATAGACACACATAGTGTCACTAGTATGCCTCTACTTGACTAGCTCGTTAATCAAACATGGTTAAGTTTCCTAACCATAGACATGAGTTATCATTTGATTAACGGGATCACATCATTAGGAGAATGATGTGATTGACTTCACCCATTCCGTTAGCTTAGCACTTGATCGTTTAGTATGTTGCTATTGCTTTCTTCATGACTTATACAAGTTCCTATAACTATGAGATTATGCAACTCCCGTTTACCGGAGGAACACTTTGTGTGCTACCAAACGTCACAACGTAACTAGGTGATTATAAAGGATCTCTACAGGTGTCTCCAAAGGTACATGTTGAGTTGGCGTATTTCGAGATTAGGTTTTGTCACTCCGATAGTCGGAGAGGTATCTCTGGGCCCTCTCGGTAATGCACATCACTATAAGCCTTGCAAGCAATGTAGATAATGAGTTAGTTACAGAATGATGCATTACGTAATGAGTAAAGAGACTTGCCAGTAACGAGATTGAACTAGGTATTGGATACCGACGATTGAATCTCGGGCAAGTAACATACCGATGACAAAGGGAACAACGTATGTTGTTATGCGGTTTGACCGATAAAGATCTTCGTAGAATATGTAGGAGCCAATATGAGCATCCAGGTTCCGCTATTGGTTATTGACCGGAAATAGTTCTAGGTCATGTCTACATAGTTCTCGAACCCGTAGGGTCCGCACGCTTAAGGTTTCGTTGACAGTTTTATTATGAGTTTATGAGTTTTGATGTACCGAAGGTTGTTCTGAGTCCCGGATGTGATCACGGACATGATGAGGAGTCTCGAAATGGTCGAGACATAAAGATTGATATATTGGACGACTATATTTGGACACCAGAAAGGTTCCGGGTGAGATTGGGACTATACCGGAGCTCCGAGAGGTTATCGGAACCCCTTGTATATGGGCCTTAGTGGAAAGGAGGGAGAAGGAGCAAAGGAGGGGGCTCCCCCCCAAGCCCAATCCGAATTGCGAGGGGGGCCGCCCCCCCTTTCCTTCTTCCCTCCCCCCTCTTCCTTCCCTATCCTACTCCTAATAGGAAAAGGGGGAGTCCTACTCTCGGTTGGGGTTGGACTCCCCCCTAGGGCACACCACCCCCTTGGCCAGTCCCCTCTTCTCCACTCCTTTATATACGGGGGAGGGGGGCACCCCATAGACAACAATTGATCTCTTGATCTGTTAGCCGTGTGCGGTGTCCCCCTCCACCAAAGTCCTCGATAATATTGTAGCGGTGCTTAGCCGAAGCCCTGCGACGATAGAACATCAAGATCGTCACCACGCTGTCGTGCTGACGGAACTCTTCCCTGATATTCTGCTGGATCGGAGTCCGGGGATCGTCATCGAGCTGAACGTGTGCTAGAACTCGGAGGTGCCGTAGTTTCGGTGCTTGATTGGTCGGGCCGTGAAGACATACGACTACATTAACCGCGTTGTTCTAACGCTTCCGCTTTTGGTCTACGAGGGTACATGGACAACACTCTCCCCTCTTGTTGCTATGCATCACCATGATCTTGCGTGGGCGTAGGAATATTTTTGAAATTACTACGTTCCCCAACAGTGGTATCAGAGCCTAGGTTTTATGCGTTGATGTTATATGCATGCATGAGTAGAAAACAAGTGAGTTGTGGGCGATACAAGTCATACTGCTTACCAGCATGTCATACTTTGGTTCGGCGGTATTGTTGGATGAAGCGGCCCGGACCGACATTACGCGTACGCTTACGCGAGACTGGTTCTACCAACGTGCTTTGCACACAGGTGGCTGGCGGGTGTCAGTTTCTCCAACTTTAGTTGAACCGAGTGTGGCTACGGCCGGTCCTTGAGAAGGTTAAAACAACACTAATTGGATGAACTATCATTGTGGTTTTGATGCGTAGGTAAGAACGGTTCTTGCTCAGCCCATAGCAGCCACGTAAAACTTGCAACAACAAAGTAGAGGACATCTAACTTGTTTTTGCAGGGCATGTTGTGATGTGATATGGTCAAGACATGATGCTATATTTTATTGTATGAGATGATCATGTTTTGTAACAGAAGTTATCGGCAACTAGCAGGAGCCATATGGTTGTCGCTTTATTGTATGAAATGCAAACGCCCTATAATTGCTTTACTTTATCACTAAGCGGTAGCGATAGTCGCATAAGCAATAGATGGCGTAACAACAACGATGCTATGATGGAGATCAAGGTGTCGCGCCGGTGACGATGGTGATCATGACGGTGCTTCAAAGATGGAGATCACAAGCACAAGATGATGATGGCCATATCATATCACTTATAATGATTGCATGTGATGTTTATCCTTTATGCATCTTATCTTTCTTTGATTGACGGTAGCATTTTAAGATGATCTCTCACTAATTATCAAGAAGTGTTCTCCCTGAGTATGCACCATTGTGAAAGTTCTTTGTGCTGAGACACCACATGATGATCGGGTGTGATAGGCTCTACGTTCAAATACAACAGGTGCAAAACAGTTGCACACGCGGAATACTCAGGTTAAACTTGACAAGCCTAGCATATACAGATATGGCCTCAGAACACGGAGACCGAAAGGTCGAGTGTGAATCATATAGTAGATATGATCAACATAGTGATGTTCACCATTGAAAACTACTCCATCTCACGTGATGATCGGACATGGTTTAGTTGATTTCGATCACGTGATCACTTAGATGACCAGAGAGATGTCTGTCTAAGTGGGAGTTCTTAAGTAATATGATTAATTGAACTTAAATTTATCATGAACTTAGTCCTAGTAGTATTTTGCAAATTATGTTGTAGATCAATAACTCGCGTTGTCGCTTTCATATGTTTATTTTGATATGTTCCTAGAGAAAATTGTGTTGAAAGATGTTAGTAGCAATGATGCGGATTGGATCCGTGATCTGAGGTTTATCCTCATTGCTGCACAGAAGAATTATGTCCTTAATGCACCGCTAGGTGACAGACCTATTGCAGGAGCAGATGCAGACGTTATGAATGTTTGGCTAGCTCAGTATGATGACTACTTGATAGTTTAGTGCACCATGCTTGACGGCTTAGAATCGGGACTACAAAGACGTTTTGAACGTCATAGACCATATGAGATGTTCCAGGAATTGAAGTTAATATTTCAAGCAAATACCCGAGTTGAGAGACATGAAGTCTCCAACAAGTTCTATGGCTAAAAGATGAAGGAGAATCGCTCAACTAGTGAGCATGTGCTCAGATTGTCTGGGTACTACAATCGCTTGAAACAAGTGGGAGTTAATCTTCCAGATAAGATAGTGATTGACAGAGTTCTCTAGTCACCATCACCAAGTTACTAGAACTTCGTGATGAACTATAGTATGCAAGGGATGACGAAAATGATTCCCGAGTTCTTCGTGATGTTGAAATCGACGAAGGTAGAAATCAAGGAAGATCATCAAGTGTTGATGATTGACAAGATCACTAGTTTCAAGAAAAGAGCAAAGGGAAAGAAAGGGAACTTCAAGTAGAATGGCAACCAAGTTGTCACTCCCGCGAAGAAGCCCAAAGCTGGACCAAAGCCTGAAACTGAGTGCTTACACTGCAAAGGAAATGGTCACTGGAAGCGGAAATGCCCTGAATATTTGGTGGATAAGAAGGATTGCAAAGTGAACAAGGGTATATTTGATATACAGGTTATTGATGTGTGCCTTACTAGCGTTTATAGTAGCCCCTGAGTATTTGATACTTGTTTGGTTGCTAATATTAGTAACTCGAAACATGAGTTACAGAATAAACAGAGACTAGTTGAAAGGGAAGTGACGATGAGTGTTGGAAGTAGTTCCAAGATTGATATGATCATCATCGCACACTCTCTATACTTTCGGGATTAGTGTTAAACCTAAATAAATGTTATTTGGCATTTGCGTTGAGCATGAATATGATTTGATCATGTTTATTGCAATAC
>NW_021235395.1:0-1745 GCF_002162155.2 Triticum dicoccoides | reverse complement strand
TGTATCGACCCACATACTAGTGTAGGTGTTCTTTTTGGATTGATGTGTCTGTTCTAGACAGACTATTTTGGAAACAAAAAAAGTCATAACACTCCGGGTCCGGTACATGCACTAAAATTTTAATCCTAATACATAAGCTGCCCCATTTGATAAAAATACCCTTTTCTTTTTAAAAAAAACAGCTACATCTCTAGCTGTTGCATCAATTGATGCACCCAACCTTTTTGCAGAATTTTTGTGTAATTTATTTTAAAAAGGGGGGACGTATTCTCAACGAAGCTAGGAAGATGACATTGTGCACATATAGGTTATATTCAACATGATCTTATATAATATTGGGAAATCAACATGGGCACGTAAAATGTGGAATCTTGGAACAGAACATGTTCTGAAAAGCACAAATTTGTTCTTTTATTAGCCGTCATTTTAGTGTATTTCATCATGAAAATTTGGACACATGTACACTATGTCTCTGGGTATATGTGTATTTGTTGAAACGTAAAAGCATGGTTTGAAAATTTCAAAATTAAGGCCTCCATTTTGCATTTGTTGCTCAAGAGAGCACTCTTTATTTGTCAGTTCGTCGACCTAATTACATATCCAAGTGACCTGTGAAGGCCTGTCACGTTGATCCGCTCATCATCATGGGCTGTGGTATATATCTCTATATCCATGCAAGGCAATGACGCCTGACACACCTCGGTGGTACTAGGACTCTGTAGCTGGAGACATGATCAGTGTGTGGAAATGGTAGGTGAGGGTCACGTGGATATTCTCTAACTAGCATTAGTGTAGCATTATTCTCTAACAGCAAGCAATTATTAATTTTGTGTTTATTTTAAGTAGCAAGTGTGACATAATTATAAACTTTTCATGGGTATTTATTTCAAATATCTAAAAGAGGTAAAATTATATGTAACAAATATATATTTTAATGGGTAGGTTCTTCCCTCAAAATATTATGTCGGATGATAAAATGAATATAAGCCCGATGTTCTACACTTGTATCCATGTCCGACTGATCCTTGTCATATCTACCTTTCAGTCGTACCAAATCCTCTAGGATTGTGCTGGATTCGACACACATATCCGCGTCCAGTTATCTTCCACTGTGTGGTAATCTCTGATGGCCGAATTAGACATCCGAATCCGAGTCGGATTCGGACATATGTGTTTGTGTCTGATGTTGTGTAGTGCGCTAGCATTATAAATGTCTATCCATGCAGCTGAAAATGGAACGATGTTGGTTTTGAATAACGCTGTATTCGACATACATTGTTCTGTTTCATGAATATTTGGATATTTTTGTTTCAGAAATATTTCTTGGCCCCATTGTTCTTCTGATTTCCTATATCAAAACAAGGACACTCTTATAGCATATATAGAGAGTCAAAACTTACTCCAATGATGCCAATATCTCTCCAATATACATCGTGAGCTATTTCTTGGCCCCTTTGTTCTTCTGATTTCCTATATAGAAACAATGAGACTCCTATAACATATATAAAGTCAAAATAGAGTGCATTAATTACTCTAGTGATGCTAATATATCCCCCACATATATATACATTGTGAAGCAATATCATTAAGTCTGATGTTTACAGTTGTATCCATGTCCGACTTATAATTGTCATACCCAATCTCTCGGACTGCGATGGATTCAACACACATATCCAAGTCCAATTGTCTTCTAATATGCGGAAATCTCTGATGTCCGAAATAGACATCCGAATCCGACTCGGATT
>NW_021235394.1:0-629 GCF_002162155.2 Triticum dicoccoides | reverse complement strand
TCGTTCTGAGCAACTTTCATGTTGAAAATATTTTAATCCGAGTTACGGATTAAAAGATATGATTTTCTAAAGATTTTATTAATTCCTGGAATTTATTTAATTATTTAATTAATTCGGAAAACAGATTAATGACATCAGCATGATGTCATGCTGACATCAGCAGTCAACAGAGTTGACTTGGTCAACCTGACATGTGGGTCCAGTGGGACCCACCTGTCATTCTCTGTTTAGTTTAATTACAGATTAGTTAAATAAATTAGTGATTATGTTAATCTAATCAGGATTAATTAACTTAATTAATTACTTAATCAATTAATTAATTAATAATTAATTTTAATAAATCATTTTTATTTTATTAATCATATTTACTATTTTTATTTATTTATTTATTTATTTATTTTATTATTATTTTTATCATTATTTTTATTTTTATTTTATTTTATTTTATTTTATTTATTTATTTTTTGCGTTCTGGGGGCGGGCCCCATGTGTCTGTGGCCCAGAGGGTATCGGGCCCCACCCGGCAGTGGCCAAGGGGGCCGACCGGGCGCGGGTGCGGGCGCTCGCCCGAACGGGCGTGGGCGCTGGGCGCGGGCGCACCCAAGCGGGCACTCGCCCGCAGGGTGGGA
>NW_021235393.1:0-2390 GCF_002162155.2 Triticum dicoccoides | reverse complement strand
AGGTAATCTTTTGGCCCCAATCCGGTCCGCGACCATTGACTAGTTGCCTACTACCGGCGGTGATGGGAATGGGTACTGCTTCCACCTTGGCAGCAGCTATGGGGGGCGCATCGGGCCAGCCCGAGGCAGTAATTTTTAACCCAATTCGGGGTTTTCTTCCCTCGCTCTGGTTCAAGGCGTTTTTGTTTATTTAAGCTGCGGGCGGTGGCTAAAAGCCTCCACTTGAACTTTTCCTGCTCCAGAGGGTCTTCGGGGACGATGAAATCATCATCCCCGAGACTGGCCTCCTCTTCGGAGAGTGGGAGGTAGTTTCTATCCTCAGAGTCATCGTGGTTTTGTGGATTGGGCAGGTCCTCCTGCCCCGCGGGGTCATCCTGATGATGTTCGTTGGCTGCGTCCCCTGCGAGGTCGTCCGTGTTATTTATGGTGCCGTTCTCCGTGGATTCCATGTTGCTCGCATGCTTGGCTTCGACGTGGCTTTGATCGATGACGTTGTTTTCGGTGTTTGGGCGGCTCATCTTTGAGCTTGCCTCTGTCCTCAGCATTGGTCGTGGCTACGTCCTCCTCGTCCATGTATTTGACATTCTCCGAATTATAGTCTAGCATATCGGTTAAATCATCGATAGTGGCTACCAAATGGGTGGTGGGTGGGACACAAAATTCCCTATTGTACGCCTCGAAGGGTCGATGATTGAAGGCGGAGGGCAGGTCTTCCTGGATGGTCATTTTCTGAGTTTGGTCTAGAGCCTTGTTTACCATTGCGAGGGTCGCCGACCTCGAGGGCTCTGGACCGAACTCTGTTGTAATGACATGGGGGGTGATCAATGCCCTGTCTGGTCCTTGATTTCCGCTGGTCGTGCTAAGCTCGGGGTGCGGAGCCGGATCCTTGAGGGGGTCCAGGCCGTCACTGGAGGTCAAGGACGGGCTTTGGTCTTTGATTGTCGCTTCCCCGTCGGGGTTCAAGATCGAGCCGCTTTGGGCCGCGGGTGACCCCTGGCCATTGGCTACCACTTTGTCGTAAGGGCTCCAGGCCGAGCGAGCATTGTGAAAGCAAGGATCGGCCGAGATTGACTCTTGGCCTCTGCCTCCTGATTCTACCTGGAAGGTGGAGGATAGGTCTTTCGCCGTCATGACGTGTCCGGACGAAGGCGGAGTCTAGCCCCTGCTCGAAGCGGAGCCCTCCTGGCTCAAAGCTGTCGAGGCCGAACTGCCGATCGGATCGAAAAGGACCTCCAGAGCGGATGTGGCGAGGGCGCGGGAGGGGGAAGTGAATCCGGTAAAAACCAGATTGCCCCGTGCGTCCACAACATATTCCAGACCATCGAATCGAATTCGGTGTCCGGGGGCGAAGGCGTCAACCTGACCCTGACAACCAGTCGCGTCCACGTGCAGCACGATGCTGCCAAACGCGAAGAGTGTTCCGGGAACGAAGAGGTCCCCGGATCCGATGCCTTCTCCTATGATCAGGTGAGCCATCGATCCTTTGGGCGACCCTACAGCGGACCTCTCAATGAAAGCACCAATGTCGGTGTGAAAGTCGGCATACCTCGGGGTAGGGGGTCCCGAGCTGTGGATCTAGGATCGGTTGGGAAAAAGGGACGATGAATGGAGTGTTTACCCAGGTTCGGGCCCTCTCGAAGAGGTAATACCCTACGTCCAGCTTGATTGTATTGGATGTATAATATGGTTTACAGAGTAGATCTACCTCAAGATCCATATGAGCTAAACCCTAAGGAGATGAGGTGATGAATGTAGCTCTAGACCTAAAGACTAAAAACCCTCGGTTTATATAGACACTGGTAGGGTTAGTGTTACCGAAGATAAATTACAATAAGGGTTTAAAGAGATCATGCGCCTTCTTGACTTGGAGGGCACACAACGGCTTCATAGATCTCTTGTCACTATACGACTCCACTAGTCCGGCCCATGTACAATGGGCCGTCACCCCGAGGACCCCTTAGTCCATGACTCCCTCACCCACCACATTTGAGAGGGGTGAGCACATCAGCATATTTGCACACAACCAAACAACTATGATTTGCATGTGCTCATCCCTAAAGCACATATGTAGGCAACCAAACCCCAACCAGGAAAGTGCCCAGTAGTGCAATTCAGGGTACCAAACAATATGCCAAATGTGGCCCAAAGCCTGCATCCCCTCAAACGGGTTCAACTGGGTCACAGATGCAAATAGGAAAAAATTCCATGCGAGTAACCTAACAGCTCCTGGGCATCTTGATGGAGGGTGTCGCCATTTTGACTATGTGGATAGGTCCAAGATGCTTCATCGTGTATGAAGTTGCCATGTTGTCCTCGTGTTCCCCAAAGTAGCATTTGTACCACAAATGGTCAGTTATAGTTAGCATGTTTTTTTGTCAAGAGTAGCATTT
>NW_021235392.1:0-1050 GCF_002162155.2 Triticum dicoccoides | reverse complement strand
TTCAAATCCTCGTACTCACCGCGGTAGAGGATGCAATCATTAGGGCATGCATGTATCTTCTGCACCTCTAACCCTAGAGGGCAGACATCCTTCTTTGCTTCGTACGTACTCTCGGGCAATTCGTTGTCCTTTGGAAGCATATCCTTTATCATTACCAGCAACTTTCCAAATCCCTTGTCAGATACACCATTCTCTGCCTTCCATTGCAGCAATTCCAGTGTGGTGCCCAGCTTTTTCTTGTCACCTACGCAATTCGGGTACAACAATTTTTTGTGATCCTCTAACATGCGCTGCAACTTCTTCTTCTCCAAATCACTTGCGCAGTTTCTCTTTGCATCGGCAATGGCCCGACCTAGATCATCAACGGGCTCATCTGATGCCTCTTCTTCAGCTTCTTCCCGCATTGCCGGCTCAGCTTCTTCCCGCATTACCGGCTCACCTTCTTCCCCCATTGTTATATCATCGTATTCAGGGAACCCATGGCCAGGATAGCTGTCGTCGTCCTCTTCTTCTTCATTGTCTTCCATCATAACCCCTCTTTCTCCGTGCTTGGTCCAAACATTATAGTGGGGCATGAAACCGGACTCAAACAGGTGGACATGAATGGTTCTTGACGTAGAGTAATTGCGACCATTCTTACAGCCAGCACATGGACAAGGCATAAAACCATCCGCCCGCTTGTTTGCCTCAGCCGCAAGCAGAAAAGTATGCACGCCCTCAACGAACTGGGGAGAGCATCGATCATCGTACATCCATTGCCGGCTCATCTTCATTACACAACACCGAATAGACCAAATTAATACAAGTTCATACATAAAGTTCATACAACACTTAAATGCAACAAACAAATAACTCTCTAGCTAAAGCATTTAAATGCAACAACAAATGCGATCAAGATCGCAACTAAGGTAACAATTGATCCAACAGCATAATGATACCAAGCCTCACTATCGATGGCATATTTTCTAATCTTTCTAATCTTCAAGTGCATTTTCTCCATCTTGATCTTGTGATCATCGACGACATCGGCAACATGCAACTCCAATTCCA
>NW_021235391.1:0-999 GCF_002162155.2 Triticum dicoccoides | reverse complement strand
AGGCTCCGCACAAATGAGATAGATGGTCGAGAGAGAGTCAGACTCCGAGAAGAAAAAGGGGTGGGAGGGCGGGAAAACACAGGCAACTGGAAGGGGAAATCGACGAATATCTTGAAGGTAAAACACCGGTTAAAATCATTGAGAAAAGAAAGCAAAGACTTCCGACGAGTAGGATGGATACTCGGTTATGGACTCCGGTTGCGAGAGGAAGAAGGGTGGGAGGGTGGGAAAAGAAAAACAACTGAGGATTGAACTTGGTGAAGAAGAAGAGGCTCGAGTCGACTTGATGAAAAATGCACCGGATGCAAAGAGCTGAGGAACAACTACCGGAAAACCAACTGCGTGATCCTAAAGAAAAAATTGAAAGGGAAGAGAAGTAGTCCAAAACACTTACGTCAAGATTCCTTACCAGAGCGACGAAAGGGATGAGGAGTAAAAAAGAATTCCTACTCTCCAATATAACTAGACTCCGAAAACAGTTTTCTTCTAGACTCAACAACGCCCAAACTACACGATCAATCAAGGGGGCCCCTAGGGTCGGTCGAGGCTCTGATACCAACTTGTCACGCCCAATATGCGATACTATCCTAAAGAGACTCGAAGGTCCCACTAAGGATAGAACGGCATATTGAAACGCTTTTGCAAGGTGGATATCATTACATCAACATTACATCATAGATGGGGATAAAAACATAAGGCATACAATGCCACATGAATACAACAATACAACATACAAGAACAACATCCGACTACGGATGAATCATAAACAGAAACTCAAACAATATCCACCCTGCTAGCCCAGGCTGCCGACCTGGAACCTATCCCCTGATCGATGAAGAAGCAGAAGAAGAACTCAACGCAAGCAAGCATCGCTCTTGCGTCATGATCAACAGATAAACCTATACCTGCAACTGTTGTTGTAGTAATCTGTGAGCCACGAGGACTCAGCAATCCCATTACCATGGGTATCAAGACTAGCAAAGCTTAAAGGGAAAGGAA
>NW_021235390.1:0-984 GCF_002162155.2 Triticum dicoccoides | reverse complement strand
AAGATCAGCCTCAAGCTCAACCCAGAGAAGTGTGTGTTTGGAGTCCCCTCCGGCAAGCTTCTCGGGTTCTTCGTATCTCAGCGGGGAATTGAAGCCAATCCCGACAAGATCAAGGCCATTGAGCAGATTGAAGCACCAAAGCGCGTCAAGGATGTACAAAGACTTGCCGGTTGCTTGGCTGCTCTCAGCAGGTTTATCTCTAGGTCTGCTGAGCGCGCCCTGCCATTTTTCAAATTATTGAAAAAGGCAGGACCAATGAAATGGACTCCAGAAGCGGAGGCTGCGCTGCAAGACTTGAAGAGATACCTGTCCTCCCCTCCAATACTTGTCGCACCTAAGCCACAAGAGAAGTTGCTGCTGTACATAGCGGCAACCAATCAAGTGGTTAGTGCTGCGTTAGTAGCGGAGAGGGAAGCAGATGACGAGCCAGCAACCACGGCAGGCACATCCAGCGACAAACAGGGGGCTTCCCCGACAAGCTCTGGTCCCGACAAAGATGAATCTGCGCAGATGCACGAGGAAATACAGAAGAAAATGGTGCAGCGCCCAGTTTACTTTGTCAGCTCCCTTCTGCAGGGGGCTAGGCCAAGGTACTCTGGCGTGCAAAAATTTCTTTTCGGCCTTCTTATGGCCTCGAGAAAGCTGCGCCATTACTTCCAAGCACATGAGATCACGGTTGTCACTCGCTTTTCGCTGAAGAGGATACTTCAGAATCCATAAGCAACAGGCAGGATTGTTGAGTGGGCACTGGAACTGTCAAGCTTTGGCCTCAAGTTTGAAAGTACTTCAACTATCCAAAGCAGAGCATTGGCAGAATTCATAGCAGAATGGATGCCAACACCAGATGAAGAAATTCCAGAAACGAGCATCCCCGTCAAAGAAGCAAGCAAAGAGTGGCTGATGTGCTTTGATGGTGCCTTTTCGCTGCAAGGCGCCGGCGCTGGCGTGCTGCTTGTCGCACCCACCGGAGAGCACCTCAAGTAC
>NW_021235389.1:0-1660 GCF_002162155.2 Triticum dicoccoides | reverse complement strand
AGCTAGTCAAGTAGAGGCATACTAGTGACACTCTGTTTGTCTATGTATTCACACATGTATTATGTTTCCGGTAAATACAATTCTAGCATGAATAATAAACATTTATCATGATTATAAGGAAATAAATAATAACTTTATTATTGCCTCTAGGGCATATTTCCTTCACTTAGGGCCTTGGATGGGCACTGGCATCATAATGAACTTCCGCTTCATGCACAACCAAGGAGGAAGGTTATACAAACATAGAGTCACAGGCCAGGTGCTATGGTTGCTGCTCTGCTCCCCAAAAGGATTAATGCCATCTGCGCTTAGACCAAACCATACGCTCCTTGCGTCATCTGCAAACTCCTTCCCGTACTTTCTTTCGATTTTTCTCCACTGTGACCCGTCAGCTGGTACTCTCAACTTTCCGTCTTTCTTACGGTCTTCTCTGTGCCATCGCATCGCCTTGGCATGCTCTTTGTTTTGGAACAAATGTTTCAAACGTGGTATTATAGGAGAATACCACATCACCTTGGCAGGAATCTTCTTCCTGGGGCGCTCGCCCTCGACATCACCATGCTCATCGCGGCTGATCTTATAGCGCAATGCACCACATACCGGGCAAGCGTTCAAATCCTCGTACTCGCCGCGGTAGAGGATGCAATCATTAGGGCATGCATGTATCTTCTGCACCTCTAACCCTAGAGGGCAGACATCCTTCTTTGCTTCGTACGTACTCTCGGGCAATTCGTTGTCCTTTGGAAGCATATCCTTTATCATTACCAGCAACTTTCCAAATCCCTTGTCAGATACACCATTCTCTGCCTTCCATTGCAGCAATTCCAGTGTGGTGCCCAGCTTTTTCTTGTCACCTACGCAATTCGGGCACAACAATTTTTTGTGATCCTCTAACATGCGCTGCAACTTCTTCTTCTCCAAATCACTTGCGCAGTTTCTCTTTGCATCGGCAATGGCCCGACCTAGATCATCAACGGGCTCATCTGATGCCTCTTCTTCAGCTTCTTCCCGCATTGCCGGCTCAGCTTCTTCCCGCATTACCGGCTCACCTTCTTCCCCCATTGTTATATCATCGTATTCAGGGAACCCATGGCCAGGATAGCTGTCGCCGTCCTCTTCTTCTTCATTGTCTTCCATCATAACCCCTCTTTCTCCGTGCTTGGTCCAAACATTATAGTGGGGCATGAAACCGGACTCAAACAGGTGGACATGAATGGTTCTTGACGTAGAGTAATTGCGACCATTCTTACAGCCAGCACATGGACAAGGCATAAAACCATCCGCCCGCTTGTTTGCCTCAGCCGCAAGCAGAAAAGTATGCACGCCCTCAACGAACTGGGGAGAGCATCGATCATCGTACATCCATTGCCGGCTCATCTTCATTACACAACACCGAATAGACCAAATTAATACAAGTTCATACATAAAGTTCATACAACACTTAAATGCAACAAACAAATAACTCTCTAGCTAAAGCATTTAAATGCAACAACAAATGCGATCAAGATCGCAACTAAGGTAACAATTGATCCAACAGCATAATGATACCAAGCCTCACTATCGATGGCATATTTTCTAATCTTTCTAATCTTCAAGTGCATTTTCTCCATCTTGATCTTGTGATCATCGACGACATCGGCAACATGCAACTCCAATTCCA
>NW_021235388.1:0-522 GCF_002162155.2 Triticum dicoccoides | reverse complement strand
TTATGGTGAATATGTGAGAATTGAAGATGGAGAGTCCATGGTTGCTGAAATTGATCAGCAAAAAGGGTGGGCAAGCAGATAAGTAACATTTTATGCAGAGCTAATTGATCTGCAAACTCATTCCAGAGTTGGTTATGTGCCATCAAAGATGGCTGCACATAGGGAAGATGATGAGTGGCTTTCACGAAAGAAGATGTTGGCATTGTTGACTGAACCGACTGTAGTAGCTGAAGATACAGGGACGATGCAGATGGAGAGGAGGGAACCCATGGTGCTAGGAAGATTGTTGTTGACTGGAATGTAGTAGAGTTGAATGAAATAAACAGATTTGGTCATTACACCAATATCTGACATTGATATGGCCGAAATGTTTGGCATTCAAGTTGATGACAAAGATAAGGAGAAGGATGAAAGTTCTTTGCCCGTTGATGGTAACACAGGCCCTAGAAATGCAAATGAGGATGAAGAAGAGCTCATGAGAGAGGCTGCAGATGATGTGGATGATGTAGATGATAATGAGCT
>NW_021235387.1:0-1249 GCF_002162155.2 Triticum dicoccoides | reverse complement strand
TCTCTCTCTCTCTCTCTCTATCTCTATCTCTCTCTCGTGTTCTTGAGATGCAACGATCTTGATGTATCGCGGGCTTTGTTAATATAGTTCACTCGTATGGTGTTTTCCCCTCTCTATCTTGTTGCGATGAATTGAGTTTTCCCTTTGAGATTTCATTCTATCGGATTGAATACTTTTATGGATTTGAGAGCACTTGATATATGTCTTGTATATGAATACCCATGGTGACAATGGGGTATTATTTTGATTCACTTGGTATATGTTTTGGTACTCAACTCGCAGATTCCCGAGGTGACATTGGGGTAATCTACGCATAGGGGTTGATGCACATTCTTATCTTTGTTTCTCCGGTAGAAATCTTGGGGCACTCTTTGAGGTTCTTTGTGTTGGATTGAGTATTATGAATCTAAAATTATTTGGTGTTATTTTAGTACGAACTCTTGGATAGATCGATCGGAAAGAATAGCTTCGAGGTGGTTTCGTACCCTACAAATGATTTCTTCGTATGTTCTCCGCTAGATAGGAACTTTGGAGTGATTCTTCGTTGCACGTTGAGGGATGGTTATATGATCCAATTATTTTAGCATTATTGAGAGATTGCACTAGCAAAAGTATGGACCCTAGGCCTTGTTTTAAAGCATTGCAATACCGTTTGTGCTCACTTTTGTTACTTGCTACCTTGCTGTTTTTTTATTGTTCCTCTTACAAAATTCAATATCTAGTATCATTACTACACTTGTATCACCATCTCTTCACCGAACTAGTGCACCTATACAATTTGCCATTGTATTTGGTGTGTTGGGCACACAAGAGAATTTTTATTATTTGGTTGAAGGGTTGTTTGAGAGAGACCATCTTCATCCTACACCTCCCACGGATTGATAAACCTTAGGTCATCCACTTGAGGGAAAATTGCTACTGTCCTACAAAACTCTGCGCTTGGAGGCCCAACACGAGTCTACAAGAATAAAGTTGCATAGTAGACATCATGCTCTTTTCCAGCAGCGTTGCCGGGGAGGTGAGTGCATGACGGTATATATATTTAGATCTTGCAATTGAATCTTTTTGTTTCTTGTTTTATCACTAGTTTGGTTCATAAAAGAAAATTACAAAAATGGAATTGAGGTGGTCTCATATTGTTCATCTCTATAATTTGTTTCGTGAAAATGATGGAAAGTAAAATTGTTTTCTATTGATAGAAGAAGAATTCTATAGAATGTTTGGCATAAAATCTTTGAATGATGACCAT
>NW_021235386.1:0-2508 GCF_002162155.2 Triticum dicoccoides | reverse complement strand
CGCGGCCCAGCTCCCTCCTCCTCGACTGGGCACGGCCCATGGTGAGGACGCGTCCAGCCCCTCCCCTGTTCCTGTTGGGCCGGCCAGTTTCGGCCCGCTAGTTTATTTCCTGGTCCTGCGAATTTTTTCTATTTTCCTAAGATGGCAGATTTTACAGAAAACCCCCCTAGTTTCATGCATTTAATAACTTCACAACCGTGCATCGGATCTAAATAAATTATATATGAAAGTTGTTTAGAATTTTGTCTAGTTTAATAATTTGCAACTTTCATCCATGTTTGAAATGTTTAAAATGCTGTTTGGTTAAATTTGCTCTTATGCCATGCTAAAATGCTTTATTTCATAACTAATTAACCGTAGCTCCGAACTTAATAAACTTTATATGTAAATAGGGTAGAAAAATGCCTAGTTTAACATGGTGGCTTGACTTTGCATGTTTAACAACTCTAAAATTGTGTTTAGGGCAGAACAGTACCAAACCTTAAAATATGCATATGGGGTTTTACCGGAATCGTTGTTCGTTGTTTCCGGCCTCATTTAAACTTGCCTAGATAGGTAGTTTTGTTGTGCTTCACCCCCTTGCCATGTTAATCAACATTTAATATTGGTGGGTACATAAACGAGGTCGAACTAAATAACTTCTCATGGTGTTTCGTCAATATGCACCTTTGCATATTGAGCTCCACTTAATTTGTAGGATTGCTTGTGCACTTTTGCCATGCCATGTATCTTTAAACCAGACATGCATCATATTTGGTTGTGCATCATGCCATGTTTATGTGGTGGTTGTTTACTATGTTGTTTGCTTCTTTCCGGTGTTGCTTCTTCGGGTTAGTTCCAATAACGTCGCGTTGTGAGGATTCGTTCGACTTCGTCCGTTTATCTTCTTTATGGTCTCGTTCTTCTTTCTTGCGGGATTTCAGGCAAGATGACCATACCCTCGAAATCACTTCTATCTTTGCTTGCTTGTTGCTCTCTCTTTTGCTATGCCTATGCTGCGATACCTACCACTTGCTTATCATGCCTCCCATATTGTTAAGTCAAGCCTCTAACCCACCTTGTCCTAGCAAACCATTGTTTGGCTATGTTACCGCTTTGCTCAGCCCCTCTTATAGCGTTGTTAGTTGCAGGTGAAGATTGGAGTTTGTTCCTTGTTGGAACATGGATATTTTGTTGGGATATCATAACATCTCTTATTTAATTAATGCATCTATATACTTGGTAAGGGTGGAAGGCTCAGCCTTATGCCTGGTGTTTTGTTCCACTCTTGCTGCCCTAGTTTCCGTCATATCGGTGTTATGTTCCCGGATTTTGCGTTCCTTACACGGTTGGGTTATAATGGGAACCCCTTGACAGTTCGCTTTGAATAAAACTCCTCCAGCAAGGCTCAACCTTGGTTTTACCATTCGCCACCTAGCCTTTTCTTTTGCCTTGGGAGTCGCGCTCTCGAGGGTCATCATTATTTTAACCCCCCCGGGCCAGTGCTCCTCTAAGTGTTAGTCCACCTTGTCAGCTACCGGTGGCCACCAGGGGCAACTCTGGGCCGGCCTACCGGAAGTTTGGACAATCCGGTGTGCCCTGAGAACGAGATATGTGCAGCTCCTATCGGAATTTGTTAGCACATTCGGGTGGCTTTGCTGGACTTGTTTTACCATTGTCAAGGATGTCTTGTAACCAGGATGCCGAGTCTGATCGGAATGTCTTGGGAGAAGGAATATCCTTCGTTGACCATGAGAGATTGTGATGGGCTAAGTTGGGACACCCCTGCAGGGATTTGAATTTTTGAAAGCCGTGCCCGTGGTTATGGGCAGATGGGAATTTGTTAATGTCCGGTTGTAGAAAACCTGAAGTTTATCTTAATTAAAATACATCAACCGCGTGCGTAACCGTGATGGTCTCTTCTCGGCGGAGTCCGGGAAGTGAACACGATGTTGGAGTTATGTTTGACGTAGGTTGTTCTAGGATCAGTTCTTGATCATAGTTTCTCGACCGCGCTTTGCCTTCTCTTCTCGCTCTCTTTTGCGTATGTTAGCCACCATATATGCTAGTCGCTTGCTGCAGCTCCACCTCATACCACTACCTTACCTTTAAGCTTAAATAGTCTTGATCACGAGGGTGTGAGATTGCTGAGTCCCCGTGACTCACAGATACTTCCAAAACCAGTTTGCAGGTGCCGTTGAACCGTGTAGATGATGCAACCAAGCTCAAGGAGGAGCTCTACGAAGATCTTGTCCTTTTTGTTGTTTCGTTCTAGTTGATCAGTAGTGGAGCCCAGTCGGGACGGTCGAGGATCTGTGTAGCATTTGGGGTAGTCTTCTTGTATTTTGGGTTCCGTAGTCGGACCTTGAGTGTATTTGGATGAATGTAATGCTTTATTCATGTATTGTGTGAAGTGGCGAGTGTAAGCCAGCTATGTATCTCTTTCCCTTATGTATTACATGGGTTGTGTGAAGATTACCTCACTTGCGATATTGCTTTCAATGCGGTTATGCCTCTAAGTCGTGCTTC
>NW_021235385.1:0-1905 GCF_002162155.2 Triticum dicoccoides | reverse complement strand
GCTCGTGAACCGACGTGTGGCCGGAGTAGGTTTCTTAATGGAGGTGTTTGAATTCGCCGAGGGCGCATCTTCTGCCGGGTGTGCAGTGGACGAGGGAGGGGTAGTAACTGTTGTCGCCTGTACACAGTCAACTTACTGTTGAATCCAGTTCCCCAAGAGCTGAAAAACGAACTGCTGCCGCTGCCTACACACTCGTTCACTCGAAGAGACTCCAATGGCGATCCGAGGGGTGAGCCTGCTGGATATGGACTTCAGCAAGGAGTTAGTTCGCCGTTCAGTCCTATGGCTGCACCAAGTTGAATGTGATGTACACCAACGATACGGACTCGATGAAGCTCTGCCTCGCCTCAGTCCTATGGCTGCACCAGGTTCTGGAGCATTCGCCCGTTTCATCGGCAGCGCCGACTGCACCTTCGCTACGGTGGAGAGAAGGAAGAACGCGACGGTTCGGCCATCTGGTGCAACAAGCTTGTCGACATCCAGAAGTAATACAAGATCATCAACAACGGGCAGGAGAAGGACTCCGTGGAATAATCTCGCTGAGACCATCATCGACCCCTGATACGCCAACATGAAAGAAGACGACCTGAAGACGTGGGAGGTACCTCTAAATCTAGCCTACATAACCTACGCGGCCAAGGACGCATATGCATGCTACGACATGTACAGGAAGGTCTACATGTTGTACTTTATCTGTTTATAAGCACCTTTATCATCTCAGTGTTTCATGCATTAGCCTATGTGTCGTAATTATGTGTTTTGTCCGAAATATTTCTTTTAAGAACCCATTAACCTGATTGTTTTTTTAGTGGCTATTTGCGTATGTATGTAAACTAGTTCATTTGTCCGTAAAAAAAAACTAGTTCACTCGGCTGTCGTGCTTTGAATCTCCTTCCTCTCAACATATTCCTCTCCTCAGGTGGACCCAGCAGGTCTCTGAATTTTCTCCCACTTTCTTTTTCAATGTAAACTGAGTTTTCTCCAAGTAGTTTCCCCTAGAACCAACTCAACTGTCCCACGTCTAGACTAAAAAATAATAATACCCCACGTACTATTAACTCATCAAATTAAAATGATATTTTATTTCATAAGTTAAAAGTTCTTACAAAATAATAATAATAATTGTTTATATATAACTTGCCAAGTTAACTCCTAGTGATTGCGTGCATAAGCTTGCAAAGATTTTACTGACGTGCAATCATGTGTTTATGTTTTTATAACATTTCTCCGTCTAGCCCAACATGATATTTTCACCCAGCCCAGCAAGTCCGTGGATTTCGAGAAAAATGCAAATGGGATTTAAACAGGCTACATAGATGCTACATCATTGTTTCACCCAGCCCACCAAATGGACTGAAAAACAAATGAACTGGCTGACATGTGGGCCAGTAGGTCGAAGCCTAAGAAGGCGTTGGATTTACATCCAACAGCCGGCATTCTTCTTCAATCTCTCGTCTTCTTCCCCCAGCGCTGCCGGAACCGCCTGCTCCAGCCTTCGGCGTCCAACGACATTGTTTTGCGCTCCTCAGCAAAACGGTACCCCGCCGACGGCCAGGCCATCCCTCCACTCCGCACCTCCTGTTATTCTCTGCCGATTGTAGGCCCACCCCGCACCCGAACCAGTCAATTTTCCCACTCCTCTCCGTCTGCGACTCCACTGCCGCGTCTTCCACATCTCCGGGTCGTTCCAGTCTGGGGCCTTGCCGTCGTCCACCGCCTTGGTGCGCTCGGCGCGGCGTGGTCAACATACGAGAGTCATCGGAAGAGGACTGTACGTGGAGAGCCTGACGGTTGGGACCCACGAGGTCCATGGTCGCACGCAAGGAAAGTTCCTCCTTATTACGCACTATATGTGCACTGTACATGGGAAGGGCTTTTGTATTTCACGAAAAAACGCCCCCCCCC
>NW_021235384.1:0-795 GCF_002162155.2 Triticum dicoccoides | reverse complement strand
GATTCCCGCAACGAGTGAGTGTATTTCTGCAGTGCCATCGCGTCCTCTCAAGCAATAGCCAGCACGCGCGTGGAAATTAGCTAAGTCTGCAACAGGGAACCTGTCGCCGCGCATGACTCAAGCAAAACAAGCAAAAGCAGGCACTCAGTATCAATTTTCGAATCATCGGAATGAGCGAAGTTTGTATCGGAATCAGCGCCGTCAGTCACGGAATCAGTGTCGTTTTCCCGCGCATGCAGAAGAAAAGATGCCGCCAGCAACAGTGGCGGCGGGGCCCGCACCTCGCCTTCCGTGCAGCAGGCAGCATGCGCCAGCAGCTGCTGTTGGCAGGGGTGGCCGCCTCAGCCAGTGGCGGCGAGGCCCACTGGCGGGCCCGGGCGCAGCAGAGGCTGTCGGCCCGCCAGCGACCGCGCCAGGGTTGGCCACCTCGCCCGGTGGCGGCCTGGCCCACCTGGCGTCGCCCGTTCCGTCGCGGCTGGGTGTACTGTGGGAAAGCCGTTTCGGCTGGGTTGCCGCCTCCGGCGGTGGCGGCAGGTGCCACGTGTCGCCTGCCGCGCCTGCCGCCACCGCTGAGGGGGTCCTTTTTGTCAAATTCATCTGGAGGTAGTCTTTTTTGTCAATTCATCTCGGCAGGGGGTCCTTTTGGACAAAAAATCCGGCGGCACGCCGAACCCGTGGTGGAGGTTGTGCCTGCATCTATGTTGTTTTTTATTTTAAAATAAGAGAAGTTATGGCAGTGGGTTTTAGGCCGAGCTAGTCGGGTATAAATCCTTGTACTCTTTAGTCCTTGTACGT
>NW_021235383.1:0-528 GCF_002162155.2 Triticum dicoccoides | reverse complement strand
TCGAAGGAAGAGTAGTGCTTCCCCTCGCCAGGAACCTCCACGGGGTTGCCCAAGGGCACCGCATCCGAACCATTTCCGTCGTCCCCCTCCTCATCCGCTTTCGCCTTGTGGCCCAGCTCCCCGTCGCTGTTCTCAGCAGGGCGCGCGGGCTTGCGGGCCTGCGTCTCCTCCTCCTCGTTGCTCTTCATCTCTTGCTCTTCCTCCTCCGCGAGCTCCAGGTCCGCCTCGTCGTCATCGTCGTCGCGGTAGCGGCGCTGCTGCTTCTTGTGGCGCGAGGAGTCGGGGACTGTGGTTTTGGGCGCCTCGGGTGCAGCATTGTCGTCGTCGTCGTCGCTGGTGTACTGCAGAGCGAACCGGCGGCGCCTTCCCATTTCTTCGTGGCGACCGATTCGGGAGGTTCTGGCGGAGCAGGGTGGCAGAGATCTTAGATCGAGTCAGGAAGCAAGGAAAATAATCGCCCTTCACGATTTTACTGTACTTTGTGTACTACTCCCTCCGTTCGGATTTAGATGTCGCAATGTTTTTTTT
>NW_021235382.1:0-914 GCF_002162155.2 Triticum dicoccoides | reverse complement strand
TGAACCGGAAAATGGCGCAACTCAAGAAAATGTTCCTGAGGTGCCAGCACCGACTAGAGAGGAAGTTAATGATAATGATCAAGATACTTCTGATCAAGCTCCTACTGAAATTCGAAGGTCCACAAGGACACGTTCCGCACCAGAGTGGTACGGCAACCCTGTCTTGGAAATCATGTTGTTAGACAACGGTGAACCTTCGAACTATGAAGAAGCGATGGCGGGACCGGATTCCGACAAATGGCTAGAAGCCATGAAATCCGAGATAGGATCCATGTATGAAAACGAAGTATGGACTTTGACTGACTTGCCCGTTGAGCGGCGAGCCATAGAAAATAAATGGATCTTTAAGAGGAAGACAGACGCGGATGGTAATGTGACCATCTATAAAGCTCGGCTTGTCGCTAAGGGTTATCGACAAGTTCAAGGGGTTGACTACGATGAGACTTTCTCACCGGTAGCAAAGCTGAAGTCCGTCCGAATCATGTTAGCAATTGCCGCATTCTTTGATTACGAAATATGGCAAATGGACGTCAAAACGACATTCCTTAATGGTTTCCTTAAGGAAGAATTGTATATGATGCAGCCGGAAGGTTTTGTCGATCCTAAGAATGCTGACAAAGTGTGCAAGCTCCAACGCTCGATTTATGGGCTGGTGCAAGCATCTCGGAGTTGGAACATTCGCTTTGATGAGATGATCAAAGCGTTTGGGTTTACACAGACTTATGGAGAAGCCTGCGTTTACAAGAAAGTGAGTGGGAGCTCTGTAGCATTTCTCATATTATATGTAGATGACATACTCTTGATGGGAAATGATATAGAACTCTTGGACAGCATCAAGGCCTACTTGAATAAAAGTTTTTCAATGAAGGACCTTGGAGAAGCTGCTTATATATTAGGCATCAAAATCTATAGAG
>NW_021235381.1:0-1054 GCF_002162155.2 Triticum dicoccoides | reverse complement strand
TTCTGAGGATGAGGATTTAGTGGTAGAAGAGGAGGTCACTTCCAAGAAGTTGATCAAGAAATAACAAGTTGTTGCTGCTGCTGGCATAAAGTCGGGAATGAAAGTGAAGGCTCATGCTCAAAGAAAGCCTATGTCAAAAGCCTGGGCCTCAAAACTTGAAATCAAGGAAGAAGAGGCTGCTGGAGGCAAGAAGAGAAAGGAAAGGGTCAAAAAGACCATGGCTAGAGTAATTGGAAATCCTTCCATGATGGAAGAGCCACATGAAGCTGAAGAAGAGGAAGAAGCTGCTGCACCTCCACCCAAAGCACAGAAGTTGATGAGAGATGCAATTAAGTGTGGGGCTGCAACATCCAAGCTCAAGATTGCACCAAAGCAATCTGCACCCAAGAGATCTACCAGGAACATCCCTGCTGTAGAGAAGAATAAGGCTCCACTGCCTAAAGTTGAAGAAGAGGAAGAGCCCCAAGTGCTTAGAAAACTCAAGCCTAAGATACCTGATCATGATGACAACCATCCCATTGCTGAGAAGATGAAGTTGAGAAAGGATGCAGGTCTCAGACTATGGAGGCAAACATATCCTTATGCAACAAGAAGAAGAACTGCTATAGACTACAGGTTCCACACCAAGGAACATCGGGACTTCTATGAGCCAGTTCTCCTAGACAAGAAGCCCATAGTCAGTGACATGAAGTGGGTCGACTGGACTTTCATTGATGAGAATGAAGACCACTTTCCTAGAGTTCATGAGAGCTTCAGAATGAATGGAGTTGATGCTTTTGTCGGTCAGGAACTGACCAAATGGAATGATGAAATGGTGATGCAATTCTATTCCACAACCCATTTCTACCCAGATTTCAAGATTGTCTGGATGACAGAGGGTGCTAGGTACCAATCTTCTATTGCTGAGTGGGTTGAGCTAATCCATGCACCTGAAGAAGGAGAGAATGACACTGATGTCTATGCTAAGCCTAGGAAAGGCCACAACTCCGTGGCACACATGTACAAGGAGATACCAGATGATGCCTTGGAGACACACAAGTTTGGCTCAGTTTAC
>NW_021235380.1:0-407 GCF_002162155.2 Triticum dicoccoides | reverse complement strand
GGTCAAACCGCATAACAACATATGTTGTTCCCTTTGTCATCGGTATATTACTTGCCCAAGATTCAATCGTCGGTATCATCATACCTAGTTCAATATTGTTACCGGCAAGTCTCTTTACTCATTCTGTAATACTTCATCCCGCAACTAACTCATTAGTCACATTGCTTGCAAGGCTTATAGTGATGAGCATTACCGAGAGGGCCTAGAGATACCTCTCCGAAACACGGAGTGACAAATCCTAATCTTGATCTATGACAACCCAACAAACACCTTCAAAGACACATATAGAGCACCTTTATAATCACCCTTTTATGTTGTGACGTTTGGTAGCACACAAAATGTTCCTCCGGTATTCGAGAGTTGCATAATCTCATAATCTGAGGAACATGTATAAGTCATGAAGAAAG
>NW_021235379.1:0-423 GCF_002162155.2 Triticum dicoccoides | reverse complement strand
AAAACAAATGTATCCAATTTAGGCAGCATCATATTCTCATGAACATTAGAATAATTAGCAAGAAATGAAAGTACCTGGTAATTTAATTGGCGTGTGCGAGCTCTAGTAATTGGGCATGTATGTATAGTAGCAGGGGTTGTGGGTGTAACACTGGTATTGATGTTCTCATCATCCTCCCCTTGTTGAATGAAGTCATCCTCGATGGGAGCTCAACTTCATCATCCAAATAAGGCTTTAAATCTACAATGTTAAAAGTGGGACTAACCCCAAAATCTACAGGCAGCTCAAGATTATATGCATTATCATTTATTTTCTCTAAGACCTTAAAAGGACCATCAACACGTGGCATTAGCTTTGATTTGCGCAAATTAGGAAATCTATCCTTACACAAATGTAACCAAACAAGATCTCCAGGTGCAAACA
>NW_021235378.1:0-719 GCF_002162155.2 Triticum dicoccoides | reverse complement strand
TAGTCCTTTGTTTGGTACATGTTCAAACTTATCAACAAAGCTACACGAAAAACTAACGTGTTCGGCACGTCATATTATTCTTTTTAAGATTTAACAAATAATTTGAAAGTTATACTGATAACTGGGACCAGTGAGACCACATGTCAGGTAAGAATGTTTCTGTGACATGTTTTTATCCAGCGGACCGTCACGTCTCTCGGCATTGGTAACAGAACATGACGTGTGAGCATGCTCACGGCTCTGTCAGTTGCGAACGGGCATGCCACGTGGCTTCTCTTTGCGGTGTGGCACTCTCGGCGTCTGCGCCGTTCATCGTGCGTTGTTTGTTCGCCGTGTGTCCGTGTCAGCAACGTCCAAGGTTGCCGAGTGTGACTATCGGCATCTGTATGTATGCCGAGTACCTATGTTTTGGCTCTCGGCGAAGAGACGAACACCCGGCGTATAGGAAAATTCCAGGTGCTTGACTGACCTAGTGTTCCTCCACAGCCAGTTGGTCTGGAACGACAGCTACATATTGGAAACAAACTTTTCATCTAGCACAGTGACCATTCATCCGTTATGAAAAAATGTTTTTTTTCTTGTAAGAATTTTAGTGAATACTACTGGTCTTTGCACTAGTTTTCAGAAGAGAATGGTGACTCCTATTCGATGTGGCCAAGCTGACCATCAACATGTCCTAAATTCTATCTTAGTGGTATGTGCAATTTTTCCTGGTGAAA
>NW_021235377.1:0-1959 GCF_002162155.2 Triticum dicoccoides | reverse complement strand
CCCGTATATATTGTACTAGAATTAACTGTTCAGCTGTCATTCTTTCGACATACTGTTTTTCAGACCTTAACTATTTTCATCTTCATGTCTACTTAGGCAGAACCACATGGACAAAAACATATAACCAATCGGTGGCGTAATAAGCACAAGGATTTTCTCAGTTCTCATGACATTCGTCTGAGGACAATAATGATGGGATGATATGCATCCAACCAGGCAAACAAAAGCTTTGTCACATTCTTCCTGTTGAATGCGAGGTTACTATTATCCATGAGGCTTAATTTTTACAGCAAGAGATTTCTCACGGACGAACATGTTGAACAGCAAAAAAAGAAGTTTCGGGTGGACAAATGGGCTTCTAAACGTTCTCGGCTTCTATTTACAACAAGTTGTAGACTAAGGATGGAAATGGGTAGGGTATGGGGCGGGTGGAGCAATACCATACCCATACCCGTGTAGTCAATGGGTATAATATTCTACCCATACCCATACCCATGGGTTTGAAACTTTACCCGTACCCATACTCGACGGGTACCCATACCCATTGGGTACCCAATGAGTAGATAAAATAGTACATAAGTAATTCATAATTTTACATTCATCTATAGCACATTTGACTAAAAACATATTGATCTCAACTCAATAACAGATAGATTAGTACATGATAATTATCTCAAATCAAATTAACAATTGGTAAACACTTTAACATATGTTCACAAGCTCATGACATAACATTAACATTGGTACAATTGTGAATCACAGGTAAGGTTCACATGTCAATATAAATGGGTAGGGTATGGGTATATCCATGGGTAAAAGGCTATACCCGTGCCCTACCCATGACTTAATGGGTAGGGTATGGGTACTACCCGTGGGTATAAAATTGTGCCCATATCCTGCCCATGCGGATACGGTACCCGTGGGTACCCGTACCCATGGGTAAAATTGCCGTCCTTATTGTAGACATCCTGAAATAATTTTTTTTGCATAGGATGTTGATTTTATGGATCAAACCGATCCATTTGTTTGTGATTGCAAAAAAGAGTGGTTGGATTAGATGTTACTGTCATGTTCAATCTGGGTTTTGTCTAAAAATTTGATGAACAATTAGTCCTTGGGCTTTTTGTACCATTTGTATGCTTGACTTGCAGGTTGTTGCCCTCGTACTCCCCTCCACCTGCCACTACACTGCCACATCTTCCATGGCTGTTGTTCGTTCCCGTCCGAGGCCTTGCCGTCGTTCTCCGCCTTGGTTCACTCGCTGTGCCTGCCGCCGTCTGGCGTTGTCAACATGGTCAACCACCAAGAGTAATCAGGAGATGACTGTACGTGGAGAGGCTGACAGTAGGGACCCACCAGGGTCATTGCATTTCGCAAGTAGGTGCCTCGTTATTACAAGCCAAAAAAATACTTCCTCCAAATTGTTTGACAATTAGGTCCCACGCCATTGTCAATGTAGTCAATAAACGAGAAAATTACACAACAAGCGGATAACACCAGGGACCCAACAGCTCGCCCAGTTGTTTTTCAGTTTCAGAGATGGAGCTCAACTGCGCACTGTGCGGGGGCTGTGGCCCGTCTAGCCCACGCTTACGCTTTTATTAAGCACATGACGAGCCCATTTGATATATTTTTTCTTTCTGAAATTGGCTACCCCACACTACAAAAAAAAGACACATCCGTGACATTTTGGGCCAAACGAAATTTTTTTTCTGTCATACATATGGCACTTCTATGACGATAATTGTGAGAAAACCCGGTATCATCATAGATGTGGTGGGATCCTACTTCTATGACAGAAAATGGGCTTTTCGTCCTGGGCGGGCCGGAGACGCAGTTGCATGACATTCTTTGGGCCGTCCATGACAGAAAAACCATGGTAGAAGCGAGGGGGAGGAAAATTTCGGGGAGTTGCCGGTTACGGTGGGAGGTCGGGGCGGAGCGATGTGCGTTTCTCTC
>NW_021235376.1:0-1355 GCF_002162155.2 Triticum dicoccoides | reverse complement strand
CACGCATCCGACACAAAAACCATGTTCGTCCCTCTCCCTTTCTCTCCATCTCTCTCTCTCTCTCTCTTTGTGTGTGTGTGGGGGGGGGTCTTTCTAGTTCGCATGCATATATACACCATCTATAGGTCTCTCTCGCACACTATGTATGATACTCTAGCTAGTCCAAGCTAGATATCTTGGGTGCACTCATCGTACACACACAGATTCCTTGGCTCTTTACCTGTAACTCTCTCATGCACCACTATGTCGTCTTGGAGCTCTTCCCCCTCTCTCAAACTCTCCATCCACCTGGGTCACACATACACATGCATATCTCACTCGCACTCGATAGGCCCATCTAAAACTCTATCTCTCCCCCTCGTTCTCTCTCCATCTCACACGCGCACACACACAATCTCATGCCCAGCTAGCCAAGTATGATGGTCTCTCACTCAATTGTAGGCACGCGCAGTCCCCCTATATGTATATGACTAGCTAATCTTAGTCTCCATCACAAACATGTGCATGGTCTATCTCGGTTTCTCTCGGGGCATCTTTCTATCGCGCACGCACTCCCTCGATCTCCCACCCATATAGTCCCCTCACGATCTCAACGGGATCTCTCTATCACAAACACACCCTCTCTCTCCCTCCTCATGCGCCCATGCCATCCATGTGTCCCTCTCGACGTTTGTTCCTTGTTGGCCACACCTCTATTGGACATGTGCTACGGGGGTGTCTCTCTCCGTTGCAAACAATCACACACTAGCTATCTTTGTGTATCTCCTCGCCTCGCTTTTCCATCTCGGAGATGCATGCGTGATATGTTCGCATAAGAAACGAAAAAACACACACTCTCTCTCTAATTTATCGTTTGTTGTCACTTTCTCTTTCACACACATACTCTTTTTGCACACTTACTCATTCTCCTTCACACGCACTTGATCTGTCTCGACCGAGGCACTCTCCTCGGTCCATAGCATATAGATTTATTGAAAAGTCAAACATCACAAAGTTTGACCATGTACGTGGAGAAAAAGAATTACATCTAGTACGGCAAACATATGCCATTAGATTCACCATGAGATGTAGTTTTGTATGACGTATCTTTGGTATTGTAGATATAAATAACATTTGCGTAAACCTGATCAAAGTTTCCAAAGTTTGACTTCTAAAAAAATTGCATGCACTGCATTATCGAGCGGATGGAATATCTCTTTCCCCCTCTCAGCTATCTGACACACCACTCAGCCTTATCGGGGCTCCTCAATCTCTCTCAAACTTTATTGGTCAATTTGGTTCATGACCTGACCCTCATGCCTTGATGGCCGGTACTGCCTGGTGTGGACGTGAGATGTAAAATATTTCTGCCTGGC
>NW_021235375.1:0-762 GCF_002162155.2 Triticum dicoccoides | reverse complement strand
GATGTCTTCCATGTTTCTCAACTCAGGCGTTGCTTCTCGGATCCTATCCGTGGAGTGGACTACGAAACGCTTGATCTCCAAGATAATCTTACATATCGAGAGTACCCCATTCGTATCCTCGATCAGGCCGAGCGTACCACTCGACGTCATAATATCAAGTTTCTCAAAGTTCAATGGTCGCACCATTCTGAGGATGAAGCAACTTGGGAAAGGGAGGATCGTCTTCGACTTGAGTATCCCGCCTTCTTTCCAGAGGAACCCAAATCTCGGGACGAGATTCTTTTGAGTGGGGGTGAGTTGTCACATCCTAGTTAGCCATGCATTAGAGTGTTGCATCATGTTTGCTCTTTCATCAGAGACCTGAAATGGGGATGACAGAACCCCCAGTCCCCTCTGAATCCAATTAGGGTTTACTAAAAACTTTTTCAATGAACCTGAAATGCCCTTCTAAAATGCCCATCATTTTTGTCTTGGTTCAGAACCTCTGCCAAAAGTGGTGCACATTTTCCTAGGCCATCCTAGGGTTTTTGAATTAAATCATAAATATTTGAATTTGGGCATTTAAAATTATATAAAATATTTAAATGCTCAAATATCTCCAAACTAAAATGTTTCATGTTGGAAATAATCCAACTATGGACCAGGAGTAGTTTGGTGATTTTAGGAGTAGCCTAAGTATTTTATTTAATTCAACAAAGTTGCAGAAGTTTTAAAAAACAGAAAACAGAAAAAAATGGAAAAAGCTTACCTGGCGCCCAGCAC
>NW_021235374.1:0-393 GCF_002162155.2 Triticum dicoccoides | reverse complement strand
GGTGTTGGACGGCGAGCACGTCGAGGGCGCAGGCGGGGACGCGGGGGGAGGGGGTGCTTGGGCAGGAGGACGTCGAGGGTGCTCGGCTCGGGGACGGCGAGGGAGGCGATGAGGGAGGCGGCGCTCGGCTCGGGGACGGTGAGGGCAGCGGCGTACGGTTGGTGTCGGGTGGGGGATATGGCGAGGGAGGGAGGGAGGCCACAGTGCAAGGGGAATAGGTGGAGTGGGGGGAGGGTTCTAATGGCGCACCTCCCCCTAGTGCGCCATAAGTACGACGATTCTAATGGTGCACCTGCCCCTGGTGTGCCATCAGAATTTTGTTTTAATTACTAGCCCGACTGGTCAGGTTATGTTCCACCTAACCCTATCTCCATCAGAACACGCCCACTAGCC
>NW_021235373.1:0-831 GCF_002162155.2 Triticum dicoccoides | reverse complement strand
TATTTTGAAACAGAGGGAGTAGTTTACAGCAGCGTTGGTGTGACCGCACATATTTGAATCGCCTTTATGAGTTGGTGAGGACGATGAAGATGATGGCTTTACCACTCGACCCATGTTTTTTATACAAATTTGCTTTGCATTCTATCGTGTAGTTTTTCTGCAGGGATTCTATTGTGTAGTTAAACAAGAATCTTGCTAAAGCCAAAACCTTTAGAGTGAAATCGGACTCTATATACCAATTTCTGAACTAGGTGATCGGTAAGCCAAAACCTTCTATAGGAAATAACATGCTCCTCATATAGATGGAATTTGACCAAGATATCAGAAATTTCAGTCATTTCTTTAAAAAAAATCTGGTACCAATTTTTTTGTATTTCTAATAAATAATTTTGTCAGTTTTAGCAAAAACACAGACTGGTTTCAAATTTTTGTATGGGGTTTGGTTGGATTTTAGTCAAATCTAGTTGGTCTTTAAGTAGAAATTTTGTCAACTGACCCTAGCTATTGCCAAATCAAAATTTGGAGAAATTTACTGAATTTGATGCTATCCAAAATATCTCCAGAGCCGGAATTAAGACCAAGTCCAAAAGGGAAACGTTTGCCAACGGCCGGTCGCACGCGGCACGCCTTCTGATTCGTGGCCCACGCACCATTAATGTTCCCCATCTGGTATCTCCAGGCCCACACACGCCTACTATCGGTGTCAAAACCGGCGGATCTCGAGTAGGGGGTCCCGAACTGTGCGTCTAGGCGGATGGTAACAGGAGACAAGGGACACGATGTTTTACCCAGGTTCGGGCCCTCTTGATGGAGGTAAAACCCTACGTCCTG
>NW_021235372.1:0-961 GCF_002162155.2 Triticum dicoccoides | reverse complement strand
ATCGATTTGGTGGAGACGACTTTGACGATCCAACTACAAACGTGCAATGACGTTGTGCCTTAGCAATCGCTAAACCAACTCCGAGAGGTTATTGACCACGCCGGAGCACGATCAACCTGACCACGAAGGTCTATTCCTGCAAGCAATCGAAGAACAAGCAAGAATATGATAAAAGCAATCTGAATATCGCGAATATGTATGAAGTATTGATAATGGTGGGGATCCGAAAAGTGGTCTTGGTCTGGTCGTTGGACACAAACGAAGCACACGAAGTTGCAATGGCTAAATTTTAACTAAACAAGTCCCAAGGAAAAGCTACTAGATGGATCTACTTATATAGGAGCAAGGGATGGCGGCCAAGGAGGTGGGAGGACGTCCCAAGGCAGCCTAAAACTAAATCTAGGTCGTACAAGGCCAATGGGCCCAAGTGGAGGTGATGTAACACCTTTGGACTTGTAGTTTGACTCGGATTCTGCTGCAGCATCAGATTGTTTCATCCACAACTCAACGCTCCGGACGAATTTGAAGGTGATTCCAATTGGGTTGGAAAGTGCACGAAATCTACTTTCCAACAAAAAAAGAATCACCCAATTCGGAGTCCGTATGAAAAACTTGTGTGCGTTTTGAGTCAGGTATGTCTGTGCAGTCCGAATCTGAATCCAGAACGTGAGAGACTTGGACTCTATCTTCTCTTGGGCCAAAAGTGACGTGAGAGAACTTTTTGGACAGCAAATAAACATCTCTTTCTTCCTTATCTTCATATGTGGATTGTACAAATGTCCCATACACCTGCAATTAGACAAAACACAAAAGTGTGTGAAGTATTTTTGTTCTGGATAACATAAATAGATTATTGAATAGTTTGCACTAGAAATCACCTGACAAATATGCATATATGCAATATTTTTGGTCATATTCAAGGTAGTCATGTCCTCATCAACATATGAAGATAAGGAAGAAA
>NW_021235371.1:0-871 GCF_002162155.2 Triticum dicoccoides | reverse complement strand
TCTTCTTAGCTCAAACTGACAGGATGGGCACGAAATTTTTTTGACCAATTTTTTTTTTTTTTTACTGCCCGGACCCAAAAACTGGAAACGGGTCAAAAAAAACTTCCTATAATGGCACCTGTCTCAAAACACTCAGAAACACCTAAAAATAGGATAGCCAGAAAATTTTTCGAAAAATGCGTTTTCGAAAAATTTTGGGCCTAAACGGAGCGTGGCTACCCGACTCTTTTTTTTTCTTTTTTTTCTTTTTTTTCGGAAACCTACTCCGGCAAGGAAACACGAATCGGAATCTAGATGGATCTCGAAAACAAACCTAATATGACAAGAACTCGGATTGGTGGTGGATATATGGTGGTAGATGGCAGCGGTGGTGGTATATGACAGCTGTGGTGGTATATGGATACGGATTCGAAGCGGTGGCGGAAAAGCGGTGGTGGTAGATGGCAGGGGTGATGATGATGGTGCGGCGGCGGTGTGACAACTTATGACCAGAACTCGAAACTCTAAAAGACTAGACTCTAAGACCAGCAACTAGACACGACGATGCAACCGCAAATTCAACAAAGCAAAACCCTAAAAAGATTATGCAAAGGCTCAGATTGGTTCGGATATGATGAACTAACCCTAATTTTTTTTTGTGGCTTTTTCGTGGACTGTAGGTATGAAGAACAGACTCGATCTAAACTACGAAAAACTGTAAAATCTCACCGAGCAACCTGGAAATCTGATACCACTTGATAGAGGCAAAGGTGTCCCGTCTTTCGATGAGATGGTGGATTTCGCTTTGGTGGAAGTCGACTTTGACGATCCGACTACGAACGTGCGAGGACGTCGCGCCTTAGCAATCGCTAAACCAACTCCGAGAGGTTAT
>NW_021235370.1:0-962 GCF_002162155.2 Triticum dicoccoides | reverse complement strand
ACTTGCGGTCCACACAATCACCAGCGTAGTCAGAGTCAGAATATCCAATGAGATCAAATGAACAACCCTTGGGATACCATAATCCAAGTGTTGGAGTGTGAGCTAGATATCGAAGAATATGCTTCACAGCCTTATGGTGTGATTCCTTCGATGTAGCTTGAAATCGGGCACACATGCAAACACTAAGCATAATATCCGGCCTAGATGCACATAGATACAATAAAGAGCCAATCATGGAGTGGTATACCTTTTGATCGAAGTCTTTACCATTTTCATCGGTGCATAGATGGCCATTTGTGGGCATAGAGATTTTGACGCCTTTGCAATCTTGCATGCCGAATTTCCTCAACACATCCTTGAGGTATTTCTCGTGGGAGATGAATATGCCATTGTGTTGTTGACGAATTTGAAGACCTAAGAAGTATTTCAACTCTCCCATCATGGACATTTGATATTACTCACTCATCATATAGGCAAATTTGTCACTGTAAAATTTGTTAGTACAGCCAAACATAATATCATCAACATATATTTGGCACACGAATAATTCATCATCATATGCTTTGGTGAAAAGAGGTGGGTCAAGTGAACCGGGTTTGAAGCCTTTCTTAATGAGGAATTCCTTCAATGTATCATACCACGCCCGATGTGCTTGCTTGAGGCCATAGAGGGCATTGTTGAACTTGTAGATGTGATCTGGAATTTTGGATCCTCAAAACCTGGTGGTTGAGCAACATATACTTCTTCCTCAAGCTTACCATTGAGGAATGCACTTTTCACATCCATTTGATGTAAGATGATATTATGATGGTTAACGTAAGCAAGCAATATGCGAATAGCCTCAAGTCTAGCAACAGGTGCAAAAGTTTCATCGAAATCACTTCCTTCAACCTATGTGTAGCCTTGAGCTACAAGACGAGCCTTATTCCTCACCACAAGGCCATTTTCATCTTGTTTGTTGC
>NW_021235369.1:0-1066 GCF_002162155.2 Triticum dicoccoides | reverse complement strand
TCGGAGCCCAGAGGCGGTCGACTGGTTTCTGTGTATATGAGTTACAGGGGTGCGAACCCTTTACACTGAGGAGGGGGGTGGCTTATATAGAGTTTGCCAGACCGCTCCGGCCCTCAGTTATGCAGGGTTTAAAGTACATTAAGACAGGGGGTTACTGGTAACGCCCTCATAAAGTGCCATGAAGACCATTAAAGCTGCCTAATGACAGACCGTTGCGAACTGAGTGACTTTAGGTCTCCTGCTCGTCGAGTGATTAGCTTCATGGTCGAGTGGCTACCTTCAGTCGAGTGTCCTTGAGTTAGTCGAGTGAAGTCTCTCTTGGTCGACTGGAAGGTAGCTTCTTCTGAGGATGATGTCCTTGGGTAGGGTACCCTGGATAGGTTCATGACCCTACCCTAGGTACATGACTTCATCATTGTCAACTTAGTCAATATGAACGATTCTAGCTCCAGTGACCGTACGATGTCCATCCAACGGCCATAGTGCTTCTTCAACCTCTGGTCTTCTTGCTCCAGCCTCCCAAAGCAGCGCCGGTCGTGCCGCGTGCTCCTGCCTCTTGTGGCCGACTGTGATGCCGCGGAGGCCTCACCGCCCCCTACTACTCCCACCACTGGCCCAGGGTATCCCTCTACTCACCCACACCCCCTGTTATTCTGCAGCGACAGCAGCCTCACGCCGCAACCGAACCAGTGAACCCTCGTACTCCTCTCTGCGTGGGCATCCACTGTCGCGTCTTCCCCGGCTCCTCGTCGTCCCCTTCCTAGGCCTCACCGTCATCCACCGCCTTGGTGCTCTCGGCGCGGCGTGGTCAATGTGGTCAAGGACTGACTTCCATAGGAAGAGTATTGTACGTGGAGAGGCTGACAGCTGGGTCCAAGGCCACGGCCCAGTTTTTTGGTGATTTGCCAAGTAAGTCGCTTTGTCGGGCCTGTTGGGCTGCAAATCTTTCAAGATGAGGAGAGCTTCATTCGGCTGGCCGAGAAAATGGCCTATCTGTAATGATAAATGGGTTGTACATTTTTAAAACACATCAAACCGGTAATTAGTTTCAAATATCTTTTTTTCA
>NW_021235368.1:0-1529 GCF_002162155.2 Triticum dicoccoides | reverse complement strand
AAATTCTAGAAAGCATATAGGGTTGTTTGAAAAGTGTTTTTCAATGGAAAACCTGGATTAGGCTACTTGAACAATAAGCATCAAGATCTATAAGATAGATCAAAATGCTTAATAATACTTTCAAATGAGCACATACCTTGACATGATCTTGAAGGTGTTCAAGATGGATCAGTCAAAGAAGGAGTTCTTGCCTGAGTTGTAAGGTATGAAGTTAAGAGTTAAAGCTCGACCACGGCAGAAGAGAGACAAAGGACGAAGGCCGCCCCCTACGCTTCAGACGTAGGCTCTATAGTATGCTATGCTGTGTACCGCACCGGAAGTGTGCCTTGCCATGAGTCAGTCAAGGGGTACAAGAATGATCCAGGAACGGATCATTGGACAGCGGTCAAAATTGTCCTTGGAGTAAATATGGACAGGTTTCTCAATTATGGAGGTGATAAAGAGTTCGGCGTAAAGGGTTATGTCGATGCAAGCTTTAACACCTATCTGAATGACTCTGAGTAGCAAACCAGATACGTATAGTGGAGCAACCATTTGGAATAGCTCCAAGTGGAGTGCGGAAGCAGCATTTACAATATGACATAGAGAATTGCGAAGTACATACGGATTTGAATGTTGCAGATCCGTTGATTAAAACCTCTCTCACAAGCAAAACATGATCAAACCCCAGAACACATTGAGACTTAATCACATGGTGATGTGAACTAGTTTAGACACTAGTAAACTCTTTGGATGTTGGTCACATGGCGATGTGACCTGTCTGTTTTAATCACATGGCGATGTGAACTAGATTATTGACTCTAGTGCAAGTGGGAGACTGTTGGAAATATGCCCTAGAGGCAATGATAAATTAGTTATTATTATTATATTTCCATGTTCATGATAATCGTTTATTACCCTTGCTACAATTGTATTGATAGGAAACTCAGATACATGTGTGGGTACATAAACAACACCATGTCCCTAGTAAGCCTCTAGTTGACTAGCTCGTTGATCAACAGATGGTTACGGTTTCCTGACCATGGACATTGGATGTCGTTGATAACGGGATCACATCATTTGGAGAATGATGTGATGGACAAGACCCAATCCTAAGCCTAGCACAAAGATCGTAGTTCGTATGCTAAAGCTTTTCTAATGTCAAGTATCATTTCCTTAGACCATGAGATTGTGCAACTCCCGGATACCGTAGGAATGCTTTGGGTGTACCAAACGTCACAACGTAACTGGGTGGCTATAAAGGTGCACTACAGGTATCTCCGAAAGTATTTGTTGGGTTGGCACGAATTGAGACTGAGATTTGTCACTCCGTGTGACGGAGAGGTATCTCTGGGCCCACTCGGTAGGACATCATCATAATGTGCACAATGTGACCAAGGGGTTGATCACGGGATAATGTGTTACGGAACAAGTAAAGAGACTTGCCGGTAACGAGATTGAACAAGGTATCGGTATACCGACGATCGAATCTCGGGCAAGTACAATACCGCTAGACAAAGGGAATTGTATACGGGATCGATTGAGTCCTT
>NW_021235367.1:0-1445 GCF_002162155.2 Triticum dicoccoides | reverse complement strand
AACAGATCTGGTGTAACAATCAATCTTGGCATGATGAGCTGTCATCCAGTCCATACCCAAGATGATATTAATATCTGAGGACTTGAGGGCTACAAGTGATGCAAGGAATACAAGTCTGTCAACAAGGATTCCGTTACCATGGCTTACACTAGAGGTTTGCCATTTGGATCCAGGAGTTTGGATGACTAGCGGAGTTGGCATATCACAAAATGACAGATTGTGCAAGTTAGCATAGCTTTCCGAAATGAAGGAGTGAGATGCTCCAGTATCGAATAGAACTGATGTTGGGTGACAATTGACAAGGAGTGTACCAATAACGACATCCGGATCATCATGAGCGTCTTTAGCTGAGACGTGATACACACGTCCACGTTCAGTGGGGGCTGACTTGACACTGATCATCTTGCGTGATGGCTTAACACAGCCAACAGTCTTCTCGGGCTGGGGTGGAGCATAACTAGTCTGAGAGCAGTCACGTGCATAGTGTCCTGGCTTCCCGCATGTGAAGCAAGTCCCTGAGGTTGGACGTGGACCCGCACTGACAAGGGGTCTACCAGTAGGCCTGGGTGGAACATACGACTGAGCTGGGGGAGGCACCACATGAGATGACCTCGGTGTATAACCGGAAGGAAGAGCGGAGTTTGGAACCCAAATCCGGCGCTTCTGGGAACTAGAGCCAGAGGAGGATCCCAAATCACGGGTGTGCTTACGAGACTCCTCGTAAGTGAGCTGAGTTGTCTCTGCATTGATGGCCTTGTTCACAAGGGCTTGGAATGTATCACAATGATGCAGGTGGAGATCACGACGCAACTTGGGGTTGAGACCCTTCCGGAACCTAGCTTGCTTCTTGGCGTCCGTGGACACTTCTTCTGTAGCATAGCGAGCGAGGTTCTCAAACTCTCTACTATAAGCATCAACAGCCATCTTATTCTGGGTGAGACTACAGAACTCTTCTCTCTTGCGATCAATGAGGGCTTCAGGAATGTGATACTCGCGAAAAGCCTCAACGAAATCCCTCCAGGTGGAAGTCTGGCCAGCTGGAAGCATAGCCTCATAGTTCTGCCACCAAAGACTAGCAGGACCTTCCAGGTGGTATGTGGCATAAGTGACCTTGTCATCTTCAGCTACGCTCGCGGAATGCAGCTTATGAGTGATGCTACGGAGCCAGTCATCTGCATCGAGTGGCTCGATGGAATGATGAAAGGTAGGTGGGTGCAAGCGAATGAAGTCATGAATGGTCGCAGACTTATTGGACTGATGTGCGGTGTTCTCCTCGATACGTGCCAACAAACGGTTAGACTCCCGCTTGTTCCTCTCCATATCTAACATGAACTCTGTCAACGAAGGAGGGTCGGAAGGATCCTCATTCCTACCATCTCCATGGTTCTGGCTACGAACAATAGAACTAGATGACATCCTGTGAAATGAAACCAAGGACGGAATCA
>NW_021235366.1:0-634 GCF_002162155.2 Triticum dicoccoides | reverse complement strand
GAAGCGTAATCACAGGATAACACAGGATGAAGACAAACAGACTGAAGAAATTGAACTGAGGAAATTGAGAAAGTCTTCAGTCAAAGTCTTCAAACACATATATGAACAAACACACAACACAGTTATGAGGAAATGAAAGAGTTTTGGAAATAGAACCAGTAAGCTTGGTGAAGACAATGATTTGGTAGACCAGTTCCAACTGCTGTCTCAGTTGTACGTCTGGTTGGAGCGGTTGAGTATTTAAACTCGAGGACACATAGTCCCAGACACCCAGTCCTGAACACGCAGCTCAGGACACCCAGTCCTCACCGTATTCTCCTTGAACTAATGTCACACAGACCTCGTCCAATCACTCATGGTAAGTCTTCAGGCGACTTCCAAACCTTCACAAACTTGGTCACTCGGCGATCCACAATTCCTCTTGGATGCTCTAGACCATGACGCCTAACCGTCTGGAAGAAGCACAGTCTTCAAAGATAACAAGCGTCGGATCCACTCAGGATCAATCTCTTCAGTGATGCTCAATCACTTGGGGTTTGTAGGTGTTTGGGTTTTGGGTTTTTGGTTTTTCCTCACTTGATGATTTTCACTCAAAGTCCTCAGAGGATGGGTTGCTGTCATATGACAAGTGTCG
>NW_021235365.1:0-811 GCF_002162155.2 Triticum dicoccoides | reverse complement strand
AGACAAACAACAAGTGGATGTCCTTGAATGAGTAAAATATGCACCAACATGCTCACACAATAAGATGGCAATTGAAATATGTGGCAAAGCATGCACAACCAATTTTAGCATCTATCAAGCAATTGGCGATGACTAGGTCATCTATATATGAGTATATTGACTTAGGAGTCAAATGAGAACATTTGATCATAGGTCATACTCACCGTTTAAGCTCAAGTGGGGTTACCACTTTTACATAATGCATTGATGTGTTCACACCATTAGAGTTGCTTTGACTCAATTCTTAGAGTTAAGCTCCCCCTAGATGTGAGATCCCCTTTTAGAGGGATGAACTAACCTTGGGTTTTGTCGATGATGACTTCATGTAGGTGTTGAAGATGTAGATGCTCAAAGTTGATGTAGATCATTTGGAGCAATCCTTTGGAGTGAGTTGCACTTTCAACTTTCCTACATGGGTTAGTCCCACAAGGAACAAACAAGAATATCCATAGACATAGAGTGATGCACACACAAGATGATGTCCATGAAAACATTAGGTTACCTTGTCCCTTGCCTTACCAACATGAGGGTTTGTGACTCCTTGAACTAGTGCAAGATGTGGAAATTGATTGCACTTGTTCTTGCCAAAATGATATGAGTGAAGAATGTTGGCGGAGTCACCCTCAAGAACTCTCTAGTTCTTCTTCTTCGGGATCCACATCATCTTGATGGGAATCCTTGGAGTTGTAGTTGTACTTGATGAAGTAGAACTTGACGTAGTCTTGGGGACCCACTTGAACGAGGCTTTAGGTGCTTCTTCAAATGCATCAAT
>NW_021235364.1:0-1174 GCF_002162155.2 Triticum dicoccoides | reverse complement strand
GTTAGAGGCCATGAAATCTGAGATATGATCCATGTATGAGAACAAAGTTTGGACTTTGGTTGACTTGCCCGATGATCGGCAAGCAATTGAGAATAAATGGATCTTCAAGAGGAAGACAGACGCTGATAGTAGTGTTACTATCTACAAAGCTAGAATTGTCGCAAAAGGTTTTCGACAAGTTCAAGGTGTTGACTACGATGAGAGCTTCTCACTCGTATCTATGCTTGAGTCTGTCCGAATCATGCTAGTAATTGCCGCATTTTATGAAATCTGGCAAATGGATAAACAAAACTGCATTCCTTAATGGATTTATTAAAGAAGAGTTGTATATGATGCAACCAGAAGGTTTTGTCAATCCGAAAGGTGCTAACAAAATGTGCAAGCTCCAGCGATCCATCTGTGGACTGGTGCAAGCATCTCGGAGTTGGAATATACGCTTTGATGAGTTGATCAAAGCATATAGTTTTATACAGACTTGCGGTGAAGCTTGTATTTACAAGAAAGTGAGTGGGAGCACTACAGCATTTCTAATAAGTATATATGAATGACATATTGTTGATCGGAAATAATGTAGAATTATTCTGTAAAGCATAAAGGAGTATTTGAAAGGAGTTTTTTCAAAGAAAGACTTCGGTGAAGCTGCTTACATATTGAGCTCCAAGATCTATAGAGATAGATCAAGACGCTTGATAAGTTTTTTCAATGAGTACATACCTTGACAAGATTTTGAAGTAGTTCAAAATGGAGCAGTCAAAGAAAGAGTTCTTGCCTGTATTACAAGGTGTGAAGTTGAGTAAGACTCAAAGCCCGACCACGGCAGAAGATAGAAAGAGAATGAAAGTCATTCCCTATGCCTTGGCCATAGGTTCTATAAAGTATGTCATGCTGTATACCAGATCTATTGTATACCCTGCACTGATTTGGCAAGGGAGTACAATAGTGATCTAGGAGTAGATCACTGGACATCGGTCAGAATTATCCTTAGTGAAATAAGGATATGTTTCTCGATTATGGACGTGACAAAAAGGTTCGTCGTAAAGGGTTACGCCGATGCAAGTTTTGACACTAATCTAGATGACTCTAAGTCTCGGTCTAGATACATATTGAAAGTGGGAGCAATTAGCTAGAGTAGCTCCATGCAGAGCATTGTTGACATAGAAATTTATAAAATACA
>NW_021235363.1:0-679 GCF_002162155.2 Triticum dicoccoides | reverse complement strand
TATCAGGAACATATCTACCCTCAAATGGTGGAATATTCAATTTAATGTGTAGGAATATGGACATCATCTCGTACCTGAGGTGGTGGTGCAGGCCTACCATTACGAATATATACCTGAGGTCGACCTGCTGGTGGAGGTACATGTGGCTGCACGTAGTGCTAATTTTGATCAACCTGATCCTCATAATCTCCCACATAATCATCCTCCTCCGCATCAGCAGCAGGAGCCACAGAAGTATCAACAGCAGCACCAACAGTTTGGCCAAACGCAAGAGGAACACGGCTTGCTCAGCGGAGGTCTGTTTCGCGACGTGGAGGTAGTCGTTGTTGTTGTTGTTGGAGAGGTGCGTTAGGTGCAGCGGGTGGTGGTGGTGGAAGACGCGCGAGCAATTCATTAAACTTGTTATCGAGCTTTGTTTCGAACGTCTTCTCAAGGCCAGTGATCTTCTCCATGGCCTCTTCAAAATTGTTCAGCACATCTTGCACCTGTTCAGTCATCATTTGTTGAAACTTATCATGAAGCTCCTTGTTCGATAAATTCTCCCAGTCAATCTCGTCGGCTTGTGATCCTGGCATGGTTAGCAGCAATAGAAACACACAAGAATATGATCCTACAGACTACGAACAAGTGGTGGTGGTGGGTGTCGCAAATCCGTCAAGCAAAACTCAAATTCTTACCA
>NW_021235362.1:0-752 GCF_002162155.2 Triticum dicoccoides | reverse complement strand
GAGCTAAGTAAGGTTATTATGTCATTTTGGAGCTATCCTAGGTTAAATAGGTCATTTTGAAGCTAGCTAAGCATATTAAGTCATTTTGGAGGAAAAAAATGCTAAGTATAGGTCATTTTAGACCTATCCTAGGTTAAATAGGTCATTTTGGAGCTAATTAAGCTTATTATGTAATTTTTGAGCTAGCTAAGCATATTGAGTCATTTTGGAGGAAACAATGCTAAGTATAGGTCATTTTAGAGCTATCCTAGGTTAAATAGGTCATTTTAGAGCTAAGTAAGGTTATTATGTCATTTTGGAGCTAGCTAAGCATGTGAAGTCATTTAGGAGCTAAACTATGTCATTTCTTAAGCATATTATGTCATTTTAGAGCTAGTTAAGCATATTAAGTCATTTTAGAGGAAAAGATGCTAAGTATAGGTCATTTTAGAGCTATCCTAGGTTAAATAGGTCATTTTGAAGCTAGCTAAGCATATTAAGTCATTTTGGAGGAAAAAATGCTAAGTATAGGTCATTTTAGAGCTAGCCTAGGATAAATAGGTCATTTTGAAGCTAGCTAACCATATGAAGTCATTTAGGAGCTAAAATATGTCATTTCTTAAGCATATTATATCATTTTAGAGTTAGCTAAGCATATTAAGTCATTTTGGAGGAAAAGATGCTAAGTATAAGTCATTTTAGAGCTATCCTAGGTTAAATATGTCATTTTAGAGCTAAGTAAGGTTATTATGTCATGTTGGAGCTAGCTAGGC
>NW_021235361.1:0-1499 GCF_002162155.2 Triticum dicoccoides | reverse complement strand
GCTGTGATCCACCACACCTCCATGGCCCTAAGGCCACAGAGGACAGGGCAGATCGGCGCCGACGCCGGGGAGGTGGAGAAACCCTATAATCGTGGGAACCGGCAACATTTATTTCATCTTCAAGGAGCCGTTGCCGTCTCGCCTTCCTGAACAAGGACCAAAACCCTAAATAGACTAAAAAAATACCTAAAATGAAGCAGGAGCCCACCCAACGACAATGGACGAGATCCACAACGCCTCCATGGCCCTAAGGTCACATAAGACAAGGTAGATCACCGGTGCCAAGTGGAGGCGGGGATATCCTAGACTCTTGGGATCGGTAACCTTACTTTAACAAGGCTACAACTATACTATGTTCACTTGTAGGGCATCACTCATCTGCCATGGTTTCTTGGCCGCATGCCTTAACATGGCTCTTCACTTGCAGGGCATCACTCATCTGACATGGCTTCTGGCCCCAGGCCCTATCATGGCTCTTCTCTGTTGGCTCATCGTGGATGCAGGTGACGAAGCGACATGGCCCTGGCGATGGGCTATGCCCTCAATGTGGTGTCCCAGAGCCCGGGACCCACATTTTCTTCTCTTGTCCTGTTGCCCTCCTCCTATGAAGTTTTTTCCATGAGGTTTCTGAGGTCCGAGTGGCAGGCTCCGGACCTTGGATAATTCCTAGAAGTCCAAGCCGCACGTACCGGTAGGAGGGGCCGTCTCTTCTGGTTTGTGTATGTGACGATGGCTTGAACCCCGGTGATTGAACGGGTCTTTTTGCAGCGTGCCAGGGACTCTATGTTGAAATGTTTGTCCTTGCATCACTGACACCCGCTTTTTAGGCAGCGTGATAGGAATCGGCTAGGCGGCATGACTGATTCTTTGTGTGCGGTAGGACCCCATCTTTTGAGCATGTTTGTGATGTTGCCCGACATACTTATTCTTTTTCTTTTCGCCAGATGAACTTGATGTTTGCGATGTAGTACATAAATTCCTCTTTTACCTTTCATGGAATAAAAACAGGATGGCTAGGCGCACGATTCACTTCCAATAGAATCAAACTCAGGTGGCTGAAAATGAACAACCTCACATCCATCCTCCACACACATGGTCGTTCCTCCAACCGAGATGCTGATTTACAGAGAACATACGTGAGTTTTTGCTTTGTGATAAAGAACACATATGAGTTTCATATATACGTATGATACGATCTGTAACAGAGAGCCAACACACGATGCACAACTTACACCTCCCTTTCAAAACAAAAATCTGAACTGCACATTTCTTGATTAATTCGATTGGGGCAGCACACACAATCATTACTATGACATGTTTCCTGCATCGAAGGGAAAACCAACATCGACATGGCAGTCGAGATCTTGATTCTAGCTGATCAGCTAGTCAGGATCTTACAGGCGGCTGCGCGTCAGAGAATCCTCTGCATGCAAACTGTAAGGCTCACCGTTTCTCTCCCTCGCGAGCCCTCCCGGGCGCGTTTGCCCTGTTTCTTGGGG
>NW_021235360.1:0-761 GCF_002162155.2 Triticum dicoccoides | reverse complement strand
GAGCCCCGCCGTCCCCGCCGCGTCCCACCTGCCTCCCTGGATGTGGGCGAGCCCGAGCTACGCCCCGGTGCCCTTAGCCGCCGCCCCCGTCGCCTTTAGCGCAAGTCCGGCGCATTGCCGCCGCGGGTTTTGTCGCCGCCGGCTGAACTCCGGCGACAGCCGACGTGGCAGGGTCATTAGCGCTAATCCCCCCCAGCTGGACCTCAACTAGTCACTGACAGCGGGCCCCGCAGCGGGTCAAAGTCCAAGTCAACACGGGGTTAACCCCCTGTGTCACTGACCGGTGGGCCCCGCTTGTAAGGTTTGACCCTGGCTGGCCGTTGACTCGCTGATGTCACTCAGTCATCATGCTGGCGCAGTAATACATTTTCTGGATTTTTATTAATTCAGGAAATTCCAGAAAATACCCCAAACTTCTAAAAATGATAGAAAATCAACCGTAACTCCAAATGAAATAATTTATATATGAAAAATGATCAGAAAAATCCAATCTATCCATCTGTACCATTTCCATGCATGTTAGAGCAACTTATGATTACTGTTTAGGACAAATATGAAATGAATGTCATTTAAGTAACCACATGTGGAGTTTGAATTTGAATCTTGGATTCAAACCAACTTCATTTAATCTGTTGCTAGTTGCATTAGCTCAAATTATAGCATATTTCCATGTCATGATCATGCATCATATTGTGCATTGCATAGATTGTGTTCTTCCTTGTATGCTGGTGTTTGTCCCCTCTCAGTAGACGACGTACCGA
>NW_021235359.1:0-2062 GCF_002162155.2 Triticum dicoccoides | reverse complement strand
CATCAGGATGGGTCTCACCTGCTAACCCGTGAGACCTGGTCTCATAGAATTTTTTTCCAGCTCCTGGGTTGCACAATGCTGGGCCAGGTGGGGCGCTAGGTAAGCCCAGGTAACTCCTCTCTCTCTCTCTCTTTTATTTCTGTTACCTTTTCTAATTTCTGTTTTTCTGTTCTGGTTTAAAATAAATAGTAAACCATTCATAAAATCCTGAAAATAATTATGGGTGCTTTCTGAGTTATTCCAGTGACCCTTAACAATTTCCAACATTTTTGGAGCATCTAAAATATATATAGCATTTAAATAGCTCCAATTCAAATATGGTTGAATTAATTCAAAGTCCAAATGTGTCCTGCAAAAAAGTCAACCATTTTTGGTAGATGCTTCCACCTTAATCCAGAAATGATGAACATTTTTAAAGGGCATTTTGAAATCATTGAAAAAGATTTTAGTTGAACCTATTTGAATTCCTTTTAATGCTAGGGTTTGAACATCCCCATTTCAAATTTCCTTTGAATTCAAACATGATGCATGGATGCTTTAATGGAACTAGTTACAAGCAATGTTAGGGCTGTGACAACTCACCCCCACTAAACAAGAATCTCGTCCCGAGATTCAAGCGTAGGGCAAGATGAAGGAGGGGGATGCAAACTAACACAATCTTCACGATCCAGGTTGCACTTCCTATGAACGTCGATTCGATCACCATCCTTGTCTCGGTGTCTTTCTTTGAGAACTCCAATCAACATGACAATGAGGGGATAAGGAAAACTCTAGAGGGATCGATCTTCTCGAAGATCGGACAACTCAGGATTAACTCATGGAGTGATACGCTGAAACATCTCTCGAGCTAAGACACGAAGCACACATCTAGAGGAATGGAGTGGAACAGATGATGAGGGTTCACTTGGTAGACAACAATTCCACACCAAAGAGAGTGGTGAATGGTTGTGAACGTAGGAGGAGTTGAGTTGCCATGATACCATAACGAGACATCTTAGAGGAGGTGGCTCGTAGAATTAGTACCTTAAGTGGCAAAAAGAATTACCTTTGATATAGAGATCATTGAGACTTTCTATACCAGCCTAAGGCAAATTACCAACAATCGTTGGCGGAGTACGAAGGGATGGCATAACCAGACTAGAATGGACGATGTGGATTACCTTGTTGGAGACAACACAAGGGGTGATTTTGCTTGCGTGTGCTCTCAATAACTTGAGCATTTCCATATTCATCAGGGGGTTTTGCTTGCCTGGCACTTCTGAAGATAGTATAGTTCTTCATCGGTGTCATCGATCACATCGTCGGTACGTCGTCTACTGAGAGGGGACAAACACCAGCATACAAGGAAGAACACAATCTATGCAATGCACAATATGATGCATGATCATGACATGGAAATATGCTATAATTTGAGCTAATGCAACTAGCAACAGATTAAATGAAGTTGGTTTGAATCCAAGATTCAAATTCAAACTCCACATGTGGTTACTTAAATGACATTCATTTCATATTTGTCCTAAACAGTAATCATAAGTTGCTCTAACATGCATGGAAATGGTACAGATGGATAGATTGGATTTTTCTGATCATTTTTCATATATAAATTATTTCATTTGGAGTTACGGTTGATTTTCTATCATTTTTAGAAGTTTGGGGTATTTTCTGGAATTTCCTGAATTAATAAAAATCCAGAAAATGTATTACTGCGCCAGCATGATGACTGAGTGACATCAGCGAGTCAACGGCCAGCCAGGGTCAAACCTTACAAGCGGGGCCCACCGGTCAGTGACACAGGGGGTTAACCCCGTGTTGACTTGGACTTTGACCCGCTGCGGGGCCCGCTGTCAGTGACTAGTTGAGGTCCAGCTGGGGGGGATTAGCGCTAATGACCCTGCCACGTCGGCTGTCGCCGGAGTTCAGCCGGCGGCGACAAAACCCGCGGCGGCAATGCGCCGGACTTGCGCTAAAGGCGACGGGGGCGGCGGCTAAGGGCACCGGGGCGTAGCTCGGGCTCGCCCACATCCAGGGAGGCAGGTGGGACGCGGCGGGGACGGCGGGGCTC
>NW_021235358.1:0-412 GCF_002162155.2 Triticum dicoccoides | reverse complement strand
GCCAAATCATCCATTAACAGGTTCAAACAAGCATGGCAAAAATGCATATGGCAAACAGATTTCAGACTTAGTGAAATCAACACTTGTCTGGAATTTCAGATCAGGTAGCACTCTTCGGAGCAACAAAACTACATGCTACAGGACCTGAACATGACAAAGTAAAACATGGCATGAAGCTACTCAAAGAGCTTAACAAAAGTCCCTTAGTGACCTTGAGCCAAAAGGGATCAGAAAATACAATTGCAAGCATGTGAACATAGCAAAAAACATAATCAGTTTCATACTTAGTGAAAACTGGCACATGCTGAAACATAACTCAAGTAGGCATGTTTACGAGCTCGATGCACTCACTACGGTGCAAGTCATGACAAGATAAGCATACATCTACCAAGAACACACAAAATGCAAGCTA
>NW_021235357.1:0-407 GCF_002162155.2 Triticum dicoccoides | reverse complement strand
ACGCGCTACTGACTTGTTGGAAATAATACATACCGATGTATGTGGTCCAATGAGTATGGAGGCTCGTGGTGGGTATCGATATTTTCTTACCTTCACAGATGATTTGAGCAGATATGGTTATATCTACTTAATGAAGCATAAGTCTGAAACATTTGAGAAGTTCAAAGAATTTCAGAGTAAAGTGGAAAATCATCGTAACAAGAAAATAAAGTTTCTGCGATCTGATCGTGGAGGAGAATATTTGAGTTAGGAGTTTGGTCTTCATTTGAAACAACATGGGATAGTTTCACAATTAATGCCACCTGGAACACCACAGTGAAATGGTGTGTCCGAATGTCGTAACCGTACTTTATTAGATATGGTGCGATCTATGATGTCTCTTACTGATTTACCACTATCATTCTGGG
>NW_021235356.1:0-607 GCF_002162155.2 Triticum dicoccoides | reverse complement strand
GGGGGTAGGCGCGTCCCCCACCCTTGTGGGCGCCTTGTGGCTCTCCTGACCGACTTCTTTCACCTATAGATACTCATATACCCCGAAAACATCCGAGAGCACCACGAAACCATATTTCCACCGCCGCAACCTTCTGTACCCGTGAGATTCCATCTTGGGGCCTTTTCCGGCACTCCGCCGGAGGGGGAATCGATCACGGAGGGCTTCTACATCAACACCATAGCCTCTACGATGAAGTGTGAGTAGTTTATCTTAGACCTTCGGGTCCATAGTTATTAGCTAGATGGCTTCTTCTCTCTCTTTGGATCTCAATACAAAGTTCTCCTCGATCTTCTTGGAGATCTATTCGATGTAATACTTTTTGCGATGTGTTTGTCAAGATCCAATGAATTGTGGGTTTATGATCAAGACTATCTATGAACAATATTTGAATCTCCTCTAAATTCTTTTATGTATGATTTTTTATCTTTGCAAGTCTCTTCAATTATCAATTTGATTTGTCCTAGTAGATTGATCTTTCTTGCAATGGGAGAGGTGCTTAGCTTTGGGTTCAATCTTGCGGTGTCCTTTCCCAGTGACAGCAGGGGCAGCAAGGCACGTATTGTAT
>NW_021235355.1:0-1806 GCF_002162155.2 Triticum dicoccoides | reverse complement strand
AAAAATAAGCACATTGCAGATTCATCAGATTAATTCAAGCCACATGGAAAACCCATTTATCCAAACCAAGCATGATTAAGAACTAGGAAATATAGCACTTGCATATGTTCCTCATATATTAAGTGCAGCCAAATTTGATTTATTCCTCACATGCACAACAATACAAAATTCTACCCACGACAATTGGACATTGAAGTGTAGAATTGAACCAAATAGTTAGCTAAACACCAAAACAAATGAACCAAACATTAACTGAGCACCACATTGTACAATATAATAGAGTCCTAATAGAAGATCAGACAGTTAACCAAACCAAGCATGCTTAACAACTTGGAAATATAGCAATTGTATTTTTTGGCTTGTATTTACTATAGCCAAATTCAATTATTCCTCACATGGTATACAATAACAGAATGCGCCCAAAACTATTGAACATCGCATTGCAGAATTGAACCAAACAAAACAGTTAAATAAACACCACAAAAAATGAACCATACGTTAACTGAGCACCATATTGCACAATATAACATACTCCTTATAGAAGATCAGACAGTTAAACAAACCAAGCATGCTTAACAACATGGAAATATAGAAATTGTATTTGTTTCTCATGTATTTAGTACAGCCAAATTTGATTTATTTCTCACATGGTATACAATAACAGAATGCACCCACAACAATTGAACACCACATTGCAGAATTGAACCAAACAACAAACCGCGTCGCGCCGTCGGCGCGTGAGGCGCCGACGGTGGCCTCGACGGCGAGGTGCTCCTCCAAGATCTGGGGGTCAACACAAATGGCAGCCACCGCGACCTAATCCGCGTGTGCGGCCACGATTTGCTTCTCCGCTGCCAAATGTTCCTTGGGATCCTGGCAATACTGCGTGCACCATGGCTTAGGGCAGCACTTATTTGGTGAAGGGGTCGGTGATTTGGGTGGAAGATGTCACGCCAGCGGTCGGGGCATGTGGGATGTGGAAGGATAAGGAGGATGGGGGTCGGGTTTGGATTACCTGCCTGGATAGGCAAGGCCGAGCAGCATGGAGGAGGGTCACCGGCGAGGAGGCGGCGCTGCGAATAAGGAGTGAAGGTTTCAACTTGGAAAGGAAGCGGAAGCAGGGGATATGTGGCTTTTGGTAAGGGGGAGGGGCAGGGAGGTAGATATTTCCACGGAAGCCAAAAATTTGGAATCGCTTATTCAGAACTGTGTACGATATGTGAACATCACAAACGATTTAGATAGCTTAAGCCGTGTGTATTGATTTTGAACGTCAAAAATTTTGGTTCGAATTTCCCTGATTACAGTGGTCATCCATGTCATTGCATAATTTGGGTACACAAAGGAGACTAATTTCTTAATCTAGCAAGTTCAGCAATTAAATAGAGCTAGCTGACCTAAACATTACTCTAACAAATTAAAGACCAGCACTCTTAATTAAACAAAACAAAGAGTACTACTATGGCTGGTGCTCGTCAATCTCCGCCGTCGCCTCCATGTCCAGCTCGTGCCCGACGGTCTCCTGGGGAAGTGGCTCCAGGTCATCAATTGCACTATACTCGGCAAGCATCTCGCCATTCGTGTCTGCCATATCTTTGGAATAGGCCGCCATGAGCTGGGCGTGGGCGGCCGCGATCTGGGCTCTCGCGGGCTCCGTCGTGGCAAGGTATGCCGCGTAGGAACGGACGGCTGCTCGAACTCTCTCGGCGATTGCCAACTCTTCGGCCGTGGGTTGCCGACCGTTATCGGAGAAGCTTCGTTCAATTTGTGCGGTGACCGCCATGAGCTGGGCATGGATGGCCTCGA
>NW_021235354.1:0-1474 GCF_002162155.2 Triticum dicoccoides | reverse complement strand
CCCTAGATACTTGGCGGATAAGAAGGATGGCAAAGTGAACAAAAGTATATATTTTCTATACATGTTATTGAAGTGTACTTTACTAGTTGAAAGGATTGATATGGTTGACTAGAGGGGGGTGAATAGGCAACTACCAATTTTTTACTTTTCTTTACCAAATTAAACTTTGCACCAAAGTAGGTTGTCTAGATGTGCAACTAGGTGAGCAACCTATATGATGCACTAACAACAAGCATACAAGCAAGCAAGAGAAGTAACACTAAAGAGCTTGCACAAGTAAAGGTAAGAGATAACCAAGAGTGGATCCGGTGAAGACGAGGATGTGTTACTGAAGTTCCTTCCTTTTGAGGGGAAGTACGTCTCCGTTAGAGCGGTGTGGAGGCACAATGCTCCCCAAGAAGCCACTAGGGCCACCGTATTCTCCTCACGCCCTCACACAACGCGAGATGCCGTGATTCCACTATTGGTGCCCTTGAAGGCGGCAACCGAACCTTTACAAACAAGGTTGGGGCAATCTCCACAACTTAATCAGAGGCTCCCAACAAAACCACGAAGCTTCACCACAATGGACTATGGCTCCGTGGTGACCTCAACCATCTAGGGTGCTCAAACACCCAAGAGTAACAAGATCCACTAGGGATGAGTGGGGGAATCGAAAATCCCTTGGTGGAAGTGTAGATCGGGGCCTTCTCAACCACTCCCGAGCAAATCAACAAGTTTGATTGGCTAGAGAGATAGATCGGGCGAAAATGGAGCTTGGAGCATTTAATGGAGCTTGAGCAATAAATGGAGCTTGAGGAGGAAGAGGTAGGTCAAAGGGAAGAAGAGGACCCCCTTTTATAGTGGGGGCAACAATCCAACCGTTGCCCCTCACCAACCAGCCCCGCACAGGGCGGTACTACCGCGAAGAGGGGGCGATACTACCGCTAGGTCAGCGGTACTGCTGCACCAGCCAGCGGCACTGCCGCGCAGAGGAGACTAGTAGGGAATAGGACCCAACGCGGTACTACCGCGGTGGTAGGGGCGGTACTACCGCTCCTGAAACGGTACTACCGCCTCTACAACCACAACTAGTGCTGCAAAACCCGACACGAGAAAAAGACCCCTCGAGTCGAGGCGGTAGGAGCCAGACAGCCTAGCGGTACTACGGCAGCGGGGTCACAGGCGGTACTACCGCTGTGGAGTGGAACTGCCGCTTGTGACCCTTCGGCCGTACTACTGCTGGTAGTGTGGTACTACTGCTGGGACACGGAAGAGAGAGAGAATCTCTCCAAGGAGGCTGAGGACGAGGCGGTGGTGCCAGGCTCCCCAGCGGTACTACTACTGTGGAGTCACGGGCGGTACTACCGCTGTGGAGTGGTACTGCTGCTTGTGCCTCCTCAGCGGTACTATGGCTGGGTTGCGCGGTACTACCGCTGGGACCCAGACAGGACAAAGTTAAGTGGAGAGATCTCTACAATGGAATGGAAAAGCT
>NW_021235353.1:0-440 GCF_002162155.2 Triticum dicoccoides | reverse complement strand
GGCACAGGCATATCATGCACGAATTAAACATGGAAAAAATGACAAAAGTGCATGATGAACTAACGGATCTGCAATTTAACTCACGAAGCCTCCTTCTAACAGCATTTTGGGCATCAAGATGACCCCAAATGCAAATGATGCAATGGAATGAAATGATGTACATGTCGAGGCGAAGATTTTGATATATCATATGCCCAAAACGAAGCTACGGTTGCGGAGATGCAAGCAGTCAAACATTGCTCGAAAAAATAGGGTTTCGGGAAGAGAAAATCAACCGAAATATCCCAGATCCAGATCTGGATCGGGCACGGATACCGAGGCGGCGGCGGTACTGTTCACCGGTGACGACGGGGAAGGAGGCAGCGGCCGGCGACGAGGGGACCGGAGGGCGGGGCGGCGGCCGGCTGGCGACGAGACGGCGGCGGTGCCGTAGGGCGGCG
>NW_021235352.1:23578-24120 GCF_002162155.2 Triticum dicoccoides | reverse complement strand
TTACCGCGACGACGTCCGCCTCGACTCGCGTTACCTAAGACTGGGAGGCACTGGTTTCACGTGCTCGTCTCGGCGTCCGTTGTCGCTACCGCGACGACGTCCGCCTCGACTCACTTACGCTAAGACAGGGTTGCAGTACTGTCACGTGCTCATCTCGGTGTCTGTCGTCGCTACCGCGACGACGTCCGCCTCGACTCGCGTTACGCTAATACAGGGTGGCAATGGTGTCACGTGCTCGTCTCGGTGTCCGTCGTCGCTACCGCGACGACGTCCGCCTCGACTCGCGTTAGGCTAAGACAGGGTGGCACTGGTGTCATGTGCTCGTCTCGGCGTCCGTCGTCGCTACCGCGACGACGTCCGCCTCGACTCGCGTTACGCTAAGACAGGATGACACTGGTGTCCCGTGCTCGTCTCGTCGTCCGTCGTCGCTACCACGACGACGTCCGCCTCGACTCGCGTTACGCTAACACAGGTTGGCAATGGTGTCACGTGCTCGTCTCGGCGTCAGTCGTCGCTACCGTGACGACGTCCGCCTCGACTCG
>NW_021235352.1:17888-18431 GCF_002162155.2 Triticum dicoccoides | reverse complement strand
CTCGGCGTCCATCGTCGATATCGCGACGACGTCCGCCTCGACTCGCGTTACGCTAAGACAGGGTGGCACTGGTGTCACGTGCTCAACTCGGCGTCCGTCATCGCTACCGCGACGATGTCCGCCTCGACTTGCGTTACGCTAACACAGGGTGGCAGTGGTGTCACGTGTTCGTCTCGGCGTCCGTCGTTGCTACCGCGACGACATCCGCCTCGACTCGCGTTACGCTAAGACAGGGTTGCAGTGCTGTCACGTGCTCGTCTCGGCCTCCATCGTCGCTACCGCGACGACGTCCGCCTCGACTCGCGTTACGCTAAGACAAGGTGGCACTAGTGTCACGTGCTCGTCTCGGCGTCCGTCGTCGTTACCGCGACGACGTCCGCCTCGACTCGCATTACGCTAAGACTGGGAGGCACTGGTTTCACGTGCTCGTCTCGGCGTCCGTCGTCGCTACCGCGATGACGTCTGCCTCGACTCACTTACGCTAAGACAGGGTTGCAGTACTGTCACGTGCTCGTCTCGGCGTCTGTCGTTGCTACCGCGACG
>NW_021235352.1:15913-16703 GCF_002162155.2 Triticum dicoccoides | reverse complement strand
AGTCGTCGCTACCGCGATGACGTCCGCCTCGACTCGCGTTACGCTAAAAAAGGGAGGCAGTGCTGTCACGTGCTCGTCTCGGCGTCCGTCGTTGCTACCGCAATGACGTCCGCCTCGACTCGCGTTACGCTAAGACAGGGTGGCACTAGTGTCACGTGCTCGTCTCGGCGTCCGTCGTCGCTACCGCGACGACGTCCGCCTCGACTCGAGTTACGCTAAGACAGGGAGGCACTGGTGTCACGTGCTCGTCTCGGCGTCTGTCGTCACTACCGCGACGACGTCCACCTTGACTCGCGTTACGCTAAGACAGGGTGGCAATGGTGCCACGTGCTCGTCTCGGCGTCCGTCGTCGCTACCGCGATGACGTCCGCCTCGACTCGCGTTATGCTAAGACAGGATGGCACTGGTGTCACGTGCTCGTCTCGGCGTTCGTCGTCGCTACCGCGACGACGTCCGCCTCGACTCGCGTTACGCTAAGACAGGGTGACACTGGTGTCCCGTGCTCGTCTCATCGTCCGTCATCGCTACCGCGACGACGTCCGCCTCGACTCGCGTTACGCTAAGACAGGTTGGCAATGGTGTCACGTGCTCGTCTCAGCGTCTGTCGTCGCTACCGTGACGACGTCCGCCTCGACTCGCGTTACGCTAAAAAAGGGAGGCAGTGCTGTCAGTTGCTCGTCTCAGCGTCCGTCGTCGCTACCGCAACGACGTCCGCCTCGACTCGCGTTACGCTAAGACAGGGTGGCACTGGTGTCACGTGCTCGTCTCGGCGTCCGTCGTCGCTATCGCG
>NW_021235352.1:14097-15054 GCF_002162155.2 Triticum dicoccoides | reverse complement strand
ATCGTCGCTACCTCGACGACGTCCGCCTCGACTCGCGTTACGCTAAGACAGGGTGGCAGTGTTGTCACGTGCTCGTCTCGGCGTCCGTCGTCGCTACCGCGACGACGTCCGCCTCGACTCGCGTTACGCTAAGACAGGGTTGCAGTGCTGTCACGTGCTCGTCTCGGCCTCCATCGTCGCTACCGCGACGACGTCCGCCTCAACTCACGTTACACTAAGACAGGGTGGCACTGGTGTCACGTGCTCGTCTCGGCGTCCGTCGTTGTTACCGCAACGACGTCTGCCTCGACTCGCATTACGCTAAGACAGGGAGGCACTGGTGTCACGTGCTCGTCTCGGCATCCGTCGTCGCTACCGCGACGACGTCCGCCTCGACTCGCTTACGCTAAGACAGGGTTGCAGTAGTGTCACGTGCTCGTCTCGGCGTCTGTCGTCGCTACCGCGACGACGTCCGCCTCAACTCGCGTTACACTAAGACAGGGTGGCACTGGTGTCACGTGCTCGTCTTGGCGTCCATCGTCGCTACCACGACGACGTCCGCCTCGACTCGCGTTATGCTAAAAAAGGAAGGCAGTGCTGTCACGTGCTCGTCTCGCCGTTCGTCGTCGCTACCGCAACGACGTCCGCCTCGAGTCGCGTTACGCTAAGACAGGGTGACACTGGTGTCACGTGCTCGTCGACTCGCGTTACGCTAAGACAGGGAGGCAGTGGTGTCACGTGCTCGTCTCGGTGTCCGTCGTCGCTACCGCAACGACGTCCGCCTCGACTCGCGTTACGCTAAGACAGGGTGGCAATGGTGTCACGTGCTCGTCTCGGCCTCCGTCCTCGCTACCGCGACGACGTCCGCCTCGACTCGCGTTACGCTAAGACAGGGTGGCAGTGGTGTCACGTGCTCGTCTCGGCGTCCGTCGTCGCTACCGCGACGACGTCCGCCTTGACTCACGTTACGCTAAGATA
>NW_021235352.1:12183-12621 GCF_002162155.2 Triticum dicoccoides | reverse complement strand
CGTTACGCTAAGACAGGGTTGCAGTGTTGTCACGTGCTCGTCTCGGCCTCCATCGTTGCTACCGCGACGACGTCCGCCTCGACTCGCGTTACACTAAGACAGGGTGGCACTGGTGTCACGTGCTTGTCTCGGCGTCCGTCGTCGTTACCGCGACGACGTCCGCCTCGACTCGCGTTACGCTAAGATAGGGAGGCACTGGTGTCACGTGCTCGTCTCGGCGTCCGTCGTAGCTACCGCGCCGACGTCCGCCTCGACTCGCTTACGCTAAGACAGGGTTGCAGTACTGTCACGTGCTCGTCTCGGCGTCTGTCCTCGCTACCGCGACGACATCCGCCTCGACTCGCGTTACGCTAAGACAAGGTGGCAATTGTGTCACGTGCTCGTCTCGGCGTCCGTCGTCGCTACCGCGACGATGTCCGCCTCGACTCGCGTTATGCT
>NW_021235352.1:11002-11577 GCF_002162155.2 Triticum dicoccoides | reverse complement strand
AAGACAGGGTGGCAATGGTGTCACGTGCTCGTCTCGGCGTCCGCCTCGACTCGAGTTATGCTAAGACAGGATGGCACTGGTGTCACGTGCTCGTCTCGGCGTCCGTCGTCGCTACCGCGACGATGTCCGCCTCGACTCGCGTTACGCTAAGACAGGGTGACACTGGTGTCCCGTGCTCATCTTGTCGTCCGTCATCGCTACCGCGACGACGTCCGCCTCGACTCGCGTTACGCTAAGACAGGTTGGCAATGGTGTCACGTGCTCGTCTCGGCGTCAGTCGTCGCTACCGCGACGACGTCCGCCTCGACTCGCGTTATGCTAAAAAAGGGAGGCAGTGCTGTCACGTGCTCGTCTCGGCGTCCGTTGTCGCTACCGCAACGACGTCCGCCTCGACTCGCGTTACGCTAAGACAGGGTGGCACTGGTGTCACGTGCTCAACTCGGCGTCCGTCGTCGCTACCGCGACGATGTCCGCCTCGACTCGCGTTACGCTAACACAGGGTGGCAGTGGTGTCACGTGTTCGTCTCGGCGTCCGTCGTTGCTACCGCGACGACGTCCGCCTCGACTCGCGTTAC
>NW_021235352.1:4643-5244 GCF_002162155.2 Triticum dicoccoides | reverse complement strand
GACGTCCGCCTCGACTCGCGTTATGCTAAGACAGGATGGCACTGGTGTCACGTGCTCGTCTCGGCGTCTGTCGTCGCTACCGCGACGATGTCCGCCTCGACTCGCGTTACGCTAAGACAGGGTGACACTGGTGTCCCGTGCTCGTCTCGTCGTCCGTCATCGCTACCGCGACGACGTCCGCCTCGACTCGCGTTACGCTAAGACAGGTTGGCAATGGTGTCACGTGCTCGTCTCAGCGTCCGTCGTCGCTACCGCGACGACGTCCGCCTCGACTCGCGTTACGCTAAAAAAGGGAGGCAGTGCTGTCACGTGCTCGTCTCAGCGTCCATCGTCGCTACCGCAATGACGTCCGCCTCGACTCGCGTTACGCTAAGACAGCGCGGCACTGGTGTCACGTGCTCGTCTCGGCGTCCGTCGTCGCTATCGCGACGACGTCCGCCTCGACTCGCATTACGCTAAGACAGGGAGGCAGTGGTGTCACGTGCTCGTCTCGGCGTCCGTCGTCGCTACCGCGACGACGTCCGCCTCGACTCGCGTTACGCTAAGACAAGGTGGCACTGGTGTCACGTGCTCGTCTCGGCCTCCGTCATCGCTACCGCGA
>NW_021235352.1:1075-1870 GCF_002162155.2 Triticum dicoccoides | reverse complement strand
AATGGTGTCACGTGCTCGTCTCGGCGTCCGTCGTCGATATCGCGACGACGTCCGCCTCGACTTGCGTTACGCTAAGACAGGGTGGCACTGGTGTCACGTGCTCAACTCGGCGTCCGTCGTCGCTACCTCGACGATGTCCGCCTCGACTTGCCTTACGCTAACACAGGGTGGCAGTGGTGTCACGTGCTCGTCTCGGCGTCCGTTGTTGCTACCGCGACGACATCCGCCTCGACTCGTGTTACGCTAAGACAGGGTTGCAGTGCTGTCACATGCTCGTCTCGGCCTCCATCGTCGCTACCGCGACGACGTCCGCCTCGACTCGCGTTACACTAAGACAGGGTGGCACTGGTGTCATGTGCTCGTCTCGGCGTCCGTCGTCGTTACCGCAACGACGTCCGCCTCGACTCGCGTTACGCTAAGACAGGGAGGCACTGGTTTCACGTGCTCGTCTCGGCGTCCGTCGTCGCTACCGCGACGATGTCCGCCTCGACTCACTTACGCTAAGACAGGGTTGCAGTACTGTCACGTGCTCGTCTCGGCGTCTGTCGTCGCTACCGCGACAATGTCTGCCTCGACTCGCGTTACGCTAATACAGGGTGGCAATGGTGTCACGTGCTCGTCTCGGCGTCCATCGTCGCTACCGCGACGACGTCCGCCTCGACTCCCGTTATGCTAAGACAGGGTGGCACTGTTGTCATGTGCTCGTCTCGGCGTCCGTCGTCGCTACCGCGACAACGTCCGCCTCGACTCACGTTACGCTAAGACAGGGTGACACTGGTGTCCTGTGCTCGTCTC
>NW_021235352.1:0-697 GCF_002162155.2 Triticum dicoccoides | reverse complement strand
CGCGACGACGTCCGCCTCGACTCGCGTTACGCTAAGACAAGATGGCAATGGTGTCACGTGCTCGTCTCGGCATCCGTCGTCGATATCGCGACGACGTCAGCCTCGACTTGCGTTACGCTAATACAGGGTGGCACTGGTGTCACGTGCTCAACTCGGCGTCCGTCGTCGGTACTTCGACGATGTCCGCCTCGACTTGCGTTACGCTAACACAGGGTGGCAGTGGTGTCACGTGCTCGTCTCGGCGTCCGTTGTTGCTACCGCGACGACATCCGTCTCGACTCGCGTTACGCTAAGACAGGGTTGCAGTGCTGTCACGTGCTCGTCTCGGCCTCCATCGTCGCTACCGCGACGACGTCCGCCTCGACTCGCGTTACGCTAAGACAGGGTTGCAGTACTGTCACGTGCTCGTCTCTGCGTCTGTCGTCGCTACCGCGACAACGTCTGCCTCGACTCGCGTTACGCTAATACAGGGTGGCAATGGTGTCACGTGCTCGTCTCGGCGTCCGTCGTCGCTATCACGACGACGTCCGCCTCGACTCGCATTACGCTAAGACAGGGAGGCACTGGTGTCACGTGCTCGTCTCGATGTCCGTCGTCGCAACCGCGACGACGTCCGCCTCGACTCGCTTACGCTAAGACAGGGTTGCAGTACTGTCACGTGCTCGTCTCGGCGTCTGTCGTCGCTACCGCGACGACG
>NW_021235351.1:0-415 GCF_002162155.2 Triticum dicoccoides | reverse complement strand
ATGTATCTCACACCCACGATACTTGCTATTTAGGGTTTCCTCTACCGTTCGGCGACCCTGACCCTCGACGACCCTCGTTTCCGATAAAATAAAGAGGAAAAAAAGAGAAGAAGAAAAAAAAAGAGAAGAAGAGAAGAAGAAGAAAAAAAAGAGGAGAAGAAAGAAAGAGAGGAGAAGAAACCCTAAAAGGAAAGTATCATCGAGGGTCAGGGTAGCCGAGCGGTAGAGGAAACCCTAAATAGAAAGTATCGTCGGTGTGAGATACATGTGGCCGTCGGTGTCGGACACCGACGATACTTTCTATTTAGGGTTTCTCCTCTACCGGAAAGAAGAGGAAGAAGAACAAAAAAAGAGAGGAGAAGAAAGAATAGAGGATAAGTTCTTCTCATATATTCTTTCTTCTCCTATTTTTATT
>NW_021235350.1:0-1192 GCF_002162155.2 Triticum dicoccoides | reverse complement strand
ACAAGTGTGGAAAAAGATATTAGCATTGTCCCTTCTCTCTTTTTTTAGCTTCTCTTTTTTTATTTGGCCTTTCTCTTTTTTTTGGGACAATGCTCTATTAATGATGATCATCACACTTCTATTTATTGACAACTCAATGATTAAAACTCGATACTTAGAACAAGATATTTCTCTATAGGAATGCCTCCGGCAGTGTACCGGGATATGCAATGAACCAAGAGTGACATGTATGAAAGAATTATGAATGGTGGCTTTGCCACGAATACTATGTCAACTACATGATCATGATAAGCAATATGACAATGATGAATGTGTCATGATGAACGGAATGGTGGAAAGTTGCATGGCAATATATCTCAGAATTGCTATGGAAATGCCATAATAGGTAGGTATGGTGGTTGTTTTGAGGAATATATAAGGAGGTTTATATGTGAAAGAGCGTATCATATCACGGGGTTTGGATGCACCGGTGAAGTTTGCACCAACTCTCAATGTGAGAAAGGGCAATGCACAGTACTGAAGAGGCTAGCAATGATGGAAGGGTGAGAGTGCGTATAATGCATGGACTCAACATTAGTCATAAAGTACTCGCATACTTATAGCAAAAATCTACAAGTCATCAAAAACCTCGGCACTACGCGCATGCTCCTAGGGGGATAGATTGGTAGGAAAAGACCATCGCTTGTCCCCGACCGCCACTCATAAGGAAGACAATCAAATAACACCTCATGTTTCAAATTTGTTACATAACGTTTACCATACGTGCATGCTACGGGACTTGCAAACTTCAACACAAGCATTTCTCAAATTCACAACAACTCAACTAGCACGACTTTGATATTATTACCTCCATATCTGAAAACAATCATCAAGCATCAAACTTCTCTTAGTATTCAAAACACTCATAAGAAAAAAATTATTAATCTTAAACACCTAGCATATTAGGATGATTTAAGCAAATAACCATGCTATTTAAGACTCTCAAAATGATCTAAGTGAAGCATGAGAGATGAATAGTTTCTATAAAACAAATCCACCACCGTGCTCTAAAAGATATGAGTGAAGTACTAGAGCAAAACTATATAACTCAAATGATATAAGCGAAGCACATAGAGTATTCTAAGAAAATCCAAATCATGTATGGCTCTCTCAAAAGGTGTGTACAGCAAGGATGATTGTGGTAAACTAAAAA
>NW_021235349.1:0-704 GCF_002162155.2 Triticum dicoccoides | reverse complement strand
GGCGGAGTAGGTGGTGGGCGTCGCCGCGAGAAGTGCCGGCGGCGAGGACGGTGTGCTGCATCCGCTTCTTCACCTGCTTCATCCGGCGTTCCTCCCAACCCAGGTATGCAACAAACATGGGGAAGGAGGGATCCGACATAAAGGTGAGATTGGCGGCGGCGTTGCCGAAGTCCTCGTTGAGGCCGGCCATGAGCGTGCTGAGGAGGAGATCATCGTCAATCTTGATGCCGATGTCATGGAGCTCATCGGAGAGCGTCTTGAGGCGTCGGCAGTAATCATCAATTCTTGATGACCACAAAAAATTCTTGTTGCAGAAAGACGCGACGTTGAAGATGATTGTCAGTGAATAGGCTGTTGAGCATCACCCACACGACGTGTGCATCATCACCATCGCTCATGACGGTGTGAAACAAGGACTTCGAAACGGTGAGGAAGAACAACCGGATGAGCGTGGCATCGATGGCGTTCCACTCGGAGTCATCCTTCATGGCGCTCGAATCGACGTAGTTGTCGACATGATCCACGAGATTGTACTTGCGAAAGATGATAGATAAGTAGGTTTTCCACGCGTAGTACGTGGAGTCATGGGGATCAAGGCAAATGGGAACATGTTCATGGATGTTCAGGTTGCGGGTGTCGGTGGGATCCGGGCCGGCGAAGGGGTTGGTGGCGCTGGAGAGGGAGGAGTTGAAAGACATGGGGGG
>NW_021235348.1:0-1058 GCF_002162155.2 Triticum dicoccoides | reverse complement strand
GCGAGGTTGAAGAACTCAAGGCACAAGTGGTGTGGATTCCGGAGATTATCCAAGAGCAAGTGCAACAACAACTGGGAACGATGCTCACCGGCATTATGCCTACCTTGATTCATGGGCTGACGACGTGGATTGCGGGTGGCCAATAGGGGCCGCCCTCGATTCCCAACTTCACAACCAGCAACTTGCACAATGCGCAGGCGGCGCCATTGGTGTCTCCGGCGGCGCCATTGGTGTCATCGGCGACGGTGGTACTGGTGTCTCCGGCGCCGGCACGGGCATTGGAGCTTAATGCACCCGGGTGTACGCCGGCCGGCACCTCGCCAGCAAGCGGCCCCTCCGTCAGTTGCACGCCCGCCATTGGCGGTGCCTCGACATTAGCCGAGCTCGACGCCATCATCACGGTAACTAATTAAGCCTCTCGGCCGAGGACTTCATCTCCTTTTGCCTTTGACCGGGCATCCCTGACGCCCTACATGTTTTTGCAGGGCGCCGCCGACGTTCCGTGCACTCTCATGCACTTCGTGAACGACGAGTTGGTCGATGTCGCCAAGGGAAAAATCGTTCAACCGGGCAACCCCGTGTTCCACGGTAAACCGATGCCACCCACCATGTATAGGGTTCAACTGGATCGAGTGCTGCCAGGCTGCAACCAGTTGTTACCTCCGATTCAACCCGCTTGGGCCGACGAACAAGATCTGATGACCCTCAGCGCTTGCCTAAGCTGGCCCCTGCTTTGGCCGAAGAGCCAGATTCATTTGGGGGCGGGGGACACCACCCCACAGACAAGACCGCCAGTCGTGCCGGCGCCGCGCCATGGCAAGAACGCCGCAACGCTACCGGACATGTCAGACATCCCTATGGCACAGGATCCGGACATGCATATGGCACAGGATCCGGACGACGACGACAACGACGACGATACATTTACCAACGTCGATAAGTACTTTTTCAAACATGGGTACGGTGACGAGTTCGGTGGGCCTCCTTCTCAAGAACGCAACCAAGACGACCGCGATCTAGCTGGTACGACGGAGAAATCCAATTGCAACAGGCGTCGT
>NW_021235347.1:0-446 GCF_002162155.2 Triticum dicoccoides | reverse complement strand
TATATGGTAAATTCCTGGTACATGTTCAGTTGGTACCTCGTCAATCGTCCTGTTTACATGGTTCTTCCTTCACCTTCCAGCACTTGCTAACTGACATCTTTATCACAGCCAGGATCTCCCCCAAGGATCAGGCAACATATTTTTTAATTTTTCTGTTAAGTCCTCAACCAAAAAACACATCCGTTAATCTCCCCTTGCTCCAGGCTCCAGGAAGAAGTAAGGTGATCAATAAATCAGATGCGGGGCAGGAGCTAGAATCTCTTACATGGAATCATTCTGACCTATTCCTCCTAGACGCCGAGTTGAACTCTGGGAGGCAAGACTGGCCAAGGACCCATAGTATATATAGCAAGTAAGAATCGCCAAGCCACCCACAATGAATCGGGGAGCAGTTGCATGGATTATTTCTGCAATGGGAGGTGGAGGAGTAAGATTTGGTGGAGAAC
>NW_021235346.1:0-2700 GCF_002162155.2 Triticum dicoccoides | reverse complement strand
ATCTACTCGAATCATCTGTGAAGTAAGAACATAACGATATTCACTGCATGCCTCAGCACTCATTGGACTGCACACATCAAAATGTGTTACTTCCAACAAGTTGCTATCTTGTTCCATCTTACTGAAAACGAGGCTTTTCAGTCATCTTGCCCATGTGGTATGATTTGCATATCTCAAGTGATTCAAAATCAAGTGAGTCCAAACGATCCATCTGCATGGAGTTTCTTCATGCGTATACACTAACAGACATGGTTCGCATGTCTCAAACTTTTCAAAAACGAGTGAGTCCAAAGATCCATCAACATGGAGCTTCTTCATGCGTTTTATACCAATATGACTTACATGGCAGTGCCACAAGTAAGTGGTACTATCATTACTATCTTATATCTTTTGGCATGAAAATGTGTATCACTATGATCGAGATTCAATAAACCATTCATTTAGGTGCAAGACCATTGAAGGTATTATTCAAATAAACAGAGTAACCATTATTCTCCTTAAATGAATAACCGTATTGCGATAGACATAATCCAATCATGTCTATGCTCAACGCAAACACCAATAACAATTATTTGGGTTTAACACCAATCTCGATGGTAGAGGGAGCGTGCGATGCTTGATCACATCAACCTTGGAAATACTCCCAACACATATCGACAGCTCACCTTTAGCTAGTCTCCGTTTATTCCGTAGCTTTTATTTCGAGTCACTAACACTTAGCAACCGAACCGGTATCTTAATACCCTGGTGCTACTAGGAGTACTTGTAAAATACACATTAACATAATGTATATCCAATATACTTCTATCGACCTTGCCAGCCTTATCATCTACCAAGTATCTAGGGTAATTCCGCTCTAGTGTCTATTCCCCTTATCAAAGAAGCACTTAGTCTCGGGTTTGGGTTCAACCTTGGGTTTCTTCATTAGAGCAGCAGCTGATTTGATGTTTCATGAAGTATCCCTTCTTGCCCTTGCCCTTCTTGAAACTAGTGGTTTCACCAACCATCAACAATTGATGCTCCTTCTTGATTTCTACTTTCGCGGTGTCAAACATCACGAATACCTCAAGGATCATCATATCTATCCCTGATATGTTATAGTTCATCACGAAGCTCTAGCAGCTTGGTGGCAATGACTTTGGAGAAACATCACTATCTCATGTGGAAGATCAACTCCCACTCGATTCAAGTGATTGTTGCACTCAGACAATCTGAGCACAAGCTCAACGATTGAGCTTTTCTCCCTTAGTTTGTAGGTTAAGAAAATCGTCGGAGGTCTTATACCTCTTGACGTGGGCACGAGCCTGAAATCCCAATTTCAGCCCTCAAAACATCTCATATGTTTCGCGATGTTTCAAAACGTCTTCGGTGCCTCAACTCTAAACCGGTTAGCATTACGCACTGAACTATCATGTAGTCATCAAAACGTGTATGTCAGATGTTCGCAATATCCACAGACGACGTTCGAGGTTCAACACACTGAGCGGTGCATTAAGGACATAAGCCTTCTATGAAGCAATGAGGACAATCCTCAGTTTACGGACCTAGTCCGCATAATTCTACTATCAACTTTCAACTAAATTTTTCTCTAGGAACATATCTAAACAGTAGAACTATAGCGTGAGCTATGACATAATTTGCAAAATCCTTTTTGACTATGTTCAGGATAATTAAGTTCATCTTATGAACTCCCACTCAGATAGACATCCCTCTAGTCATCTAAGTGATTACATGATCCGAGTCAACTAGGCCGTGTCCGATCATCACGTGAGACAGACTAGTCAACGTCGGTGAACATCTTCATGTTGATCGTATCTACCATACGACTCATGCTCGACCTTTCGGTCTTCTATGTTCCGAGGCCATGTCTATGCACATGCTAGGCTCGTCAAGTTAACCCTAAGTGTTTTGCATGTGTAAAACTGTCTTACACCCGTTGTATGTGAACGTAAGGATCTATCACACCCGATCATCACGTGGTGCTTCGAAACGACGAACTGTAGCAATGGTGCACAGTTAGGGGAGAACACTTCTTGAAATTTTAATGAGGGATCATCTTATTTACTACCGTCGTTCTAAGAAAATAAGATGTATAAACATGATAAACATCACATGTAATCAAATAATAGTGACATGATATGGCCAATATCATATAGCTCCTTTGATCTCCATCTTGGGGCTCCATGATCATCTTGTCACCGGCATGACACCATGATCTCCATCATCGTGTCTTCATGAAGTTGTCTCGCCAACTATTACTTCTACTACTATGGCTAACGCTTTAGCAATAAAGTAAAGTAATTACATGACGTTTAAGTTGACACGCAGGTCATAAATAAATTTAAGACAACTCCTATGGCTCCTGCCAGTTGTCATACTCATCGACATGCAAGTCGTGAATCCTATTACAAGAACATGATCAATCTCATACATCACATATCATTCATCACATTCTTCTTGGCCATATCACATCACATAGCATACCCTGCAAAAACAAGTTAGACGTCCTCTAATTGTTGTTTGCATGTTTTACGTGGCTGCTATGGGTTTCTAGCAAGAACATTTCTTACCTACGCAAAGACCACAACATGATATGCCAATTGCTATTTACCCTTCATAAGGACCCTTTTCATCGAATCTGATCCGACTAAAGTAGGAGAGACAGACACCCGCTAGCCACCTTATGCATCTAGTGCATGT
>NW_021235345.1:0-2807 GCF_002162155.2 Triticum dicoccoides | reverse complement strand
GGCGGAACCAACCCAATCTCGCAAAAGCAACCCCATCACAGGTTTCCACACAAGAACGCCGCCACACGCGCGAACCTGGGGAGAAAACAACAGAACAACGGAGCGACAGGATCCGCAACAACATTCGGCTCCTCCCTCCCTAACCCTAACAGAAAGCAATGCTTTCCATGTTTCGCCCGGTGATGAAAAGGCCATTCACAGGTTTTGTTTCTTCTAAAGGCGTGGGAATCGCCAGGCCCCAGCTAAAGAAAACAAACTTTTTTATAGTTAATTTCTACCAAAGAAATCAACACCTCCAATTTTGGAGCCAACTTCCGGCCCGCTTCAGCCGTCCGATCTCCTTTCAACATCAACATACCGGTTCGCGCGGAGTTGGCGATGCACCGCAGCCGTCCAACTGGCATAAGGCGGCCCTCATCCTCGCCACTGCCGCTATTCGAAATCTCCTTTTCCGCCATCGGACACTTCACTATCGGGAGGTCGTAATTCAAGGCCATAATTGCCTTCCAACCCATTCCAGATCCGGACCCCTCAAAGTTCAAAACTTTCCCCATGCAAGCCCGCGTGGCCAGCCACGGCGGAACCAACCCAATCTCACAAAAGCGACCCCATCACAGGTTTCCGCACAAGAACGCCGCCACACGCGCGAACTTGGGGAGAAAACAACAGAACAACGGAACAACAGGATCCGCAACAACATTCGGCTCCTCCCTCCCTAACCCTAACAGAAAGAAATGCTTTCCTTGTTTCGCCCGGTGATGAAAAGGCCAATCACAGGTTTTGTTTCTTTTAAAGGCGTGGGAATCGCCAGGCCCCAGCTAAAGAAAACGAACTTTTTTACAGTTAATTTCTACCAAAGAAATCAACACCTCCAATTTTGGAGCCAAGTTCCGGCCCGCTTCAGCCGTCCGATCTCTAAAGGCGCGGAGTTGGCGATGCACAGCAGCCGTCCAACTGGCATAAAGCGGCCCTTATCCTCGCCACTGCCGCTAGTTGAAATCTCCTTTTCCGCCATCGGACACTTCACTATCGGAAGGTCATAATTCAAGGCCATAATTCCCTTCCAACCCATTCCAGATCCGGACCCCTCAAAGTTCAAAACTTTCCCCATGCAAGCCTGCGTGGCCAGCTACGACGGAACCAACCCAATCTCGCAAAAGCGACCCCATCACAGGTTTCCACACAAGAATGCCGCCACACGCGCGAACCTGGGGAGAAAACAACAGAACAACAGAGCGATAGGATCTGCAACAACATTCGGCTCCTCCCTCCCTAACCCTAACAGAAAGCAATGCTTTCCTTGTTTCGCCCGGTGATGAAAAGGCCATTCACAGGTTTTGTTTCTTCTAAAGGCGTGGGAATCGCCAGGCCCCAGCTAAAGAAAACAAACTTTTTTACAGTTAATTTCTACCAAAGAAATAAACACCTCCAATTTTGGAGCCAAGTTTCGGCCCGCTTCAGCTATCCGATCTCCATTCAACATCAACATACCGGTTCGCACGGAGTTGGCGATGCACCGCAGCCGTCCAACTGGCATCAAGCGGCCCTCATCCTCGCCACTGCCGCTATTTGAAATCTGCTTTTCCACCGTCGGACAATTCACTATCGGGAGGTCGTAATTCAAGGCCATAATTCCCTTCCAACCCATTCGAGATCCGGACCCCTCAAAGTTCAAAACTTTCCCCATGTAAGCCCGCGTGGCCAGCCACGGCGGAACCAACCCAATCTCGCAAAAGCGACCCCATCACAGGTTTCCACACAAGAACGCCGCCACACTCGCGAACCTAGGGAGAAAACAACAGAACAACGGAGCGATAGGATCCGCAACAACATTCGGCTCCTCCCTCCCTAACCCTGACAAAAAGCAATGCTTTCCTTGTTTCGCCCGGTGATGAAAAGGCCATTCACAGGTTTTGTTTCTTTTAAAGGCGTGGGAATCGCCAGGCCCCAGCTAAAGAAAACAAACTTTTTTACAGTTAATTTCTACCAAAGAAATCAACACCTCCAATTTTGGAGCCAAGTTCCGGCCCGCTTCAGTCGTCCGATCTCCATTCAACATCAACATACCGGTTCGCGCGGAGTTGGGGATGCACCGCAGCCGTCCAACTGGCATAAAGCGGCCCTCATCCTCGCCACTGCCGCTATTTGAAATCTCCTTTTCCGCCATCGGACACTTCACTATCGAAAGGTCGTAATTCAAGGCCATAATTCCCTTCGAACCCATTCCAGATCCGGACCCCTCAAAGTTCAAAACTTTCCCCATGCAAGCCTGCGTGGCCAGCCACGGCGGAACCAACCCAATCTCGCAAAAGCAACCCCATCACAGGTTTCCACACAAGAACGCCGCCACACGCGCGAACCTGGGGAGAAAACAACAGAACAACGGAGCGACTGGATCCGCAACAACATTCGGCTCCTCCCTCCCTAACCCTAACAGAAAGCAATGCTTTCCATGTTTCGCCCGGTGATGAAAAGGCCATTCACAGGTTTTGTTTCTTCTAAAGGCGTGGGAATCGCCAGGCCCCAGCTAAAGAAAACAAACTTTTTTATAGTTTATTTCTACCAAAGAAATCAACACCTCCAATTTTGGAGCCAACTTCCGGCCCGCTTCAGCCGTCCGATCTCCTTTCAACATCAACATACCGGTTTGCGCGGAGTTGGCGATGCACCGCAGCCGTCCAACTGGCATAAGGCGGCCCTCATCCTCGCCACTGCCGCTATTCGAAATCTCCTTTTCCGCCATCGGACACTTCACTATCGGGAGGTCGTAATTCAAGGCCATAATTCCCTTCCAACCCATTCCAGAT
>NW_021235344.1:0-1310 GCF_002162155.2 Triticum dicoccoides | reverse complement strand
GAGAAAAGCAAAATGGCATATCCGAACACTTGTGCCCTCTTTTGGGTGGTTGAGGTATCGTGGCGGAGCGTTGCAACGGTGGCAGTGATCATTCATTGTGACGCCGCTCTATGAAGATGGTGTGTAGCACTTTGTATGTGATAATCATGGACTTGGTGGTATAGTGACACCTTGTGGTGTATTGTCTTGGGTGCCCAGGTTTACCACTAATAGAGACGAGCGATGTAAGCCTAGGATTGCCGAATTTGTCTCCAACGTGTGATTTCGCAGGTGGCATCTTCTCTCACCATGCGACCAATGGCTTGGTGACATGCTATTTGCTTGGTGTGTGTATAGTTTACGGATCACGTAGATATCACGTCTGGGCCATGTGCGTCTACACAATTTTTGGTGGCTGGAATTACTCAATGAGGACCATGTTCATATTACTTTGATGGCGGTAAAATAAATAACTCTATTTCATAATGTAGTGTAGAATCAAAAAAAAATGCTAAAACATAACAAAATGTTAATCAAAGAAACGAGATAATGATAAAGGACCACACTTTGTAGCACCAGGAACATATCTCAATGATCATGGGCGTTGTCAGGTGCTATGGGCCCTATGTCGCAGCTTTTACGTGTGGGTAGCGGTGGGAGATAAAAGTCACCATAAGGATAAACGATATTCATGTAGGGAGTAGTGTCGTGCACCATCTTGACCTTCATGGATTCAGGACAAAGCATGAATATGCCGATCATGGTCCACATAAACAACACACCTCCTTGATCGGCAACCCCGATGGTCTTCACTGGCGGCAAAAGGCTGAAGCGAGGATCAGAACCAGGCGATGGCGCCGTCAACAGACCAGGAAAAATCTTGCTTAGATCAATTGTCTTCTGCATGACCCAAGCATCTGCGTATCGTGCCCACAAGCGCAATGTGAAACCCAACACCCCGACGAGTCCAAGCACGCCGTCATCTGCCTTAAAAAGACGAATATTGCCGTACTTTGGCCGCTCGAATGTGGTCAGGCTCCCTTGCTCTATATCATATGTTGGAGTTGTATCGAATATAGTGTACAAGGTAGGTTACAGTTGGACTAGGAGTTGTACCGTGTTTACATAGGATGTAGAGTTGTGTCCGAATAGGACACTTGTATCCTAGGCCTCTCATATATAGCGGGGGTAGACACACGATGTAACGTATGCCAACATAATAGCACAGGCGCGCAAGGGGGAGCCGGCGGCGTGTGCCGGCGCCCGGATGGCCGGGTGCGGTATTGTGACGGTGTCACGGGGAGGAGCGCCCGTAGTCAAGCCCCGGGGAT
>NW_021235343.1:0-1445 GCF_002162155.2 Triticum dicoccoides | reverse complement strand
TCCTACCGAGTGAAGAGCAAACCTCTCACTCGGGGACTTAGCTGCAGCCCAGTGCTCGCCTAAGATATAAAAACCCTACCGAGTGAAGAGCAAATCTCTCACTCGGGGGCTTAACTGAAGCCCAGCGCTCCCCTAAGTGGATTAAGGAATAAGTCGACTGCAGTGAGCGTCTTGCTTTGAACCTGCAAAAGACATTTCAAGCCAAAAGCAATCATATTCAAACATCAAATTCAAGTTCGGAACGATACCTAAAGGAACCGAAAGTGCTCAGGCGCTAAGCCTGTTAAGGTTTATCGGTTACAACTCCACTCGGCATACCGAGGCAAATTTAAAGCGTCGAGCTTAAAAGAAGTTTTTTACTCCTCCTGTGGAGGGCTGGAAGGTGCAACAAACTCATCAAGATCAATTCCGTCTGCGATCCGAGTGGCAGCAGCAATGAAAGTTTCCATAAAGGACCTAAAGTCGTGTTTCTTGGTGTTGGCCACCCGGAGGGCCGCCAGCTTGTCTTCTCGCGCATCTTTGCAGTGGACTCGGGCCAGACACAGAGCAACATCTGCACCGCACCGAGCCGAGGACTTTTTCCAGTCCTGCACTCGACCAGGGACCGTGTTCAAGCGAGCCATCAGCGACTCGAGGTCGTTCTGGAGTGTCTCCCTGGGCCAGAGCGTTGAGTCGATGCGAGATGTGGCGACCTTCAGCCTTGCAAGATAGTCCACGACAGCTGCAACACGGGACTCCAGTCGGAAAACATTCATGGCAACTTCGTCGTTCACCGGAGAATTGACAGGGTCAAGGTTTGGTTCCAGCCGGCTAGTCTCTTCTTCAAAGTCTTGACAAAATTCTGCAAGGGCGATCACCGAGTCAAGGCAATGGTCGAATGGAAAAATCACAGTTGAAAATGATTGTTTAGCGTAAAGGTTTACCCTCAAGCATAAGGAACAGCTTCTTGGCAAGACCCTTCAGGAAGGCCTCCAGATCATTTTTCTTCCCAAGAGCAGCTTTCAGATTGGTATTTTCTTGTTCAAGCTTGGTGACTGAAGCTAACTTCTCGTCAGCAAGCTTGATCCTCTCAGCTAGTTCAAGGTCTTTTTTCTGTTGGGCCTCCTTCACCTTACCTGCAAGTTACAGCAAGATCAGATTTTGAAACAAATAAAGGGAAAAAGCAGTCGTCGAGGTCTCACCAAACATACCTTTGGTCTCCTCCTTTGCCTTCGTCAGATTCTCCTGAGCCAGCTTCAAATCCAGCTCGAGCTGAATGTGCTTGTTTTCCAGCTCAGTGTAGTGAGCCGCAAGGTCACAGGATCTCTGGGAAGAATCAATCGACTAAATGTCAAAGATAATTCACTTCCGAGTGGAACAGGAAAAATCATGCGTTTCTAAGACTACAGCCGAATACAAGCATTCGACCGTAGTCTCGGGGACTACACCCAGTGGGTGCACTCAGC
>NW_021235342.1:0-523 GCF_002162155.2 Triticum dicoccoides | reverse complement strand
GTCCGCTCAGGCTCAAAGAGATCAATCGTATTCTCATGTCTAGAAGCTTACGTGTGCAGCCACAAGCCAATATGGGCTCTGGCTTAGTTGAGTAGTTAGTGTGACCCCTTCCGGGATGGGCTAGCAGATGTAGAAGGATGTAGGTGTACCGGCCTATCCGTGGGTTAAGGGGGAGCATTTTCGAAAGACTATGTCTCGATCTTCCGATCATGGAGGTGGTCGAGTCTTGTGGGGAAAAGTGCGCAACCTCTGCAGAGTGTCAACCTAACCGATTAGCCGTGTCCCCGGTTACGGACATCTTGAGCTTCTAGTAGTGAAAATGCTGGGAGATCTCCTCACCTTTAATTAAACAGTTGGGATTTAAATGAAACTTGGGAACGGATGGAGTTGGGTTTGCCAACTCATCCTATGCAAATGTGTACTAGTAGAATAACATCTTTTCTAATAGGGAAAAACTAGCTTTATGCAAAAATTAAACTTAGAGCTTTCCACCAGCCAAATTGCATGTACAAGTAGGTTCATT
>NW_021235341.1:0-573 GCF_002162155.2 Triticum dicoccoides | reverse complement strand
AGACTAACTCAGATTTCTCCCCCTTTGTCATCAAATGACCAAAAGGATTGAAACTGAGGACTAACGCCCCTGAAGAATTTCAAGTTTATGGAGGAGCGCCAGCATTGTCGGGGTTGTTTGTTGTAGCAGGGCCTGCCACAGTGTCGTCCAAATCTTCATACTCATCAGTGTCACGCGATGAAGAATACGAGCTGGCCACCAGTGGAGGAACTTTGACCCTCTTGAATTTCTTCGGAGGAGGTGCAGACCAGTCAAATTCTTCCTTGAGACCCATAGTCTTCAGTTCTTCAGCGCTATAGACATGAGTGAGGACAGCCCAGGTGCGGTTGAAGGTTTCATGAAGGTAGTATTGGTTCTTCTTCACGGCATTGTGTGTTGAGGTCATATTGTGAAGAAGTGCACCAAACTGACGCTTTACCCATTTGTGATTGCGATCAACCTTCTGATGAAGACTGAGGAGTAACTCACGGTCAGTCATCACCCTGGGTGCTGTGGCTTGAGGATTTTGCTTGGCTGAGGTAGACAGTCCGAGGCACATAGAGTAGTTCCTTGACGAGGAATTTGGTTCGTGGG
>NW_021235340.1:0-611 GCF_002162155.2 Triticum dicoccoides | reverse complement strand
ACTAAAGCACAAGTGATGTCGGTGTCACCCATTGAATGCCACAGTTCTCCACTCGAAGAACATGTCTTCAATTCTCCCCCTGTAAGTACCTCGCACCCATGGTAAACATTCACATCCAACATTTTGTATGACCATATTTAATTAGTGTGTAACTCTATGTCAGTGATTCATACGTAGGCTAAGCATCCAGTGACGGAACAATCCCGAATCCTTGCAGATAAAGATTACATCCCATATAATAATGAGGTAACTTTGTCGCGATGTTCCTACACACATCCAAAATTATTTATGGAACTTTGGTGATTGCAATGTTTTAAATTTGACGTGAGATACTCGTATGTAGGTGCTGGTAATGGAATTTTTCATTCATAGGGATTGTGAGCTTTTGCATGTCCCGATAGGATACTTTGACGAAAGACCCATTGAGATGAGATTGTTTGAACCCGGTGTATTGGACTATGATTTTCTCATGAAAGAAGTGGCTGGATATGGTTATAAAAAGGATTCTGATTTGTACCACTTCTTACCTGAGCATGCGTGCGAACTACCAGAAGGAATGTTCTTGATTTCAGGACCAGGTGATTTTGCAAAGATGATTTCCCGTCTGAACG
>NW_021235339.1:0-1319 GCF_002162155.2 Triticum dicoccoides | reverse complement strand
CACGTCAAGAGGTATAAGACCTCCGACGATTTTCTTAGCCTGCAAACTAAGGGAGAAAAGCTTAATCGTTGAGCTTGTGCTCAGATTGTCTGAGTGCGACAATCACTTGAATCGAGTGGGAGTTGATCTTCCAGATGAGATAGTGATGTTTCTCCAAAGTCATTGCCACCAAGCTGCTAGAGCTTCGTGATGAACTATAACATATCAGGGATAGATATGATGATCCTTGAAATATTCATGATGTTTGACACCGCGAAAGTAGAAATCAAGAAGGAGCATCAATTGTTGATGGTTGGTGAAACCACTAGTTTCAAGAAGGGCAAGGGAACAAAGGGATACTTCATGAAACGGCAATTCAGCTGCTGCTCAAGTGAAGAAACCCAAGGTTGAACCCAAACCCGAGACTGAGTGCTTCTGTAATAAGGGGAACAGCCACTGGAGCAGAATTACCCTAGATACTTGGTAGATGAGAAGGCTGGCAAGGTCGATAGAAGTATATTGGATATACATTGTGTTAATGTGTACTTTACTAGTACTCCTAGTAGCACCAGGGTATTAGATACCGGTTCGGTTGCTAAGTGTTAGTAACTCGAAATAAAAGCTACGGAATAAAACGAAGACTGGCTAAAGGTGAGCTGACGATATGTGTTGGAAGTGTTTCCAAGTTTGATGTGATCTAACATCGCACGCTCCCTCTACCATCAAGATTAGTATTAAACCTGAATAAGTGCTCTTGCACCTAAAGGAATGGTTTATTGAATCTCGGTCGTAGTGATACACATTTTCATGCCAAAAGATATAAGATAGTAATGATAGTACCACTTAATTGTGGCACTGCCATGTAAGTCATAATGGTGTAAAACGCATGAAGAAGCTCCATGTTGATGGATCTTTGGACTCACTCGTTTTTGAAAAGTTTGAGACATGCGAACCATGTCTATTGGTGTATATGCATGAAGAAACTCCATGCAAATGGATCGTTCGGACTCACTTGATTTTGAATCACTTGAGATATGCAAATCATACCACATGGGCAAGATGACTGAAAAGCCTCGTTTTCAGTAAGATGGAACAAGATAGCAACTTGTTGGAAGTAACACATTTTGATGTGTCCAATCCAATGAGTGCTGAGGCATGCAGTGAATATCGTTATGATCTTACTTCACAGATGATTCGAGTAGATGTTGAGAATATTTACTTGATGAAACACAAGTCTGAATTATTGAATGGTTCAAGTAATTTCAGAGTGAAGTAGAAGATCATTGTGACAAGAGGATAAAATGTCTATGATATGATCATAGAGATGAATATCTGAGTTA
>NW_021235338.1:0-388 GCF_002162155.2 Triticum dicoccoides | reverse complement strand
GCTAGTTTATTATCCATTCGTCTCCACCGATGCATCTGCATCTTGCTCCCTTCTCTCACTCCATATGCGCACACTGATATCATTGCTTCAACGCTGCAGCCAGCGGGATTAGTAGGACGCCGTCGGGTAGTTGGAGCCGTCAACAGGCGGCAGCAGCAGCACCCCGGCGCCCATGAAGACGCCGCGCAGCAGCCGCAGCACGTGCCACTCGTCGTTGGACAGGAGCCGTCGCCGCACGCTGCGGCTGTCGCTCTCCGGCGCCAGCTTCAAGGTCCCGTGGCCATCCCCTGTGCAGCGCCGCCGCCAGCATGGGCATCTCGATGAGGAACGCCGTCGGCGCCCGCGTGTCCTCATGGATGGCCAGGCTCAGCCGGCTGCGGGGGTGCCC